>NC_042971.1:63577071-63877071 GCF_901001165.1 Salmo trutta | reverse complement strand
TTCCAATGCCAGGGTTGTGGGTTCGATTCCCACGGTGGACCAGTACGGAAAAAAAGAAAATAATAATGTATGAAATGTATGCATTCACTACTGTAAGTCGCTCTGGATAAGAGCGTCTGCTAAATGACTAAAATGAAAAGCAGAACCCATGTGACCGACATGACAGAGAACAGCTGGGAAATAGAAATAAACGGTTAATTCAGCTTACTCATAGATTCTGTTTACAGTGATAATAAACAAACTATCATAGAAAAAACAAGGCAATGTTCAAGCTATGACCTGGGAGTATTTAACAAAATAACGCCCAAGTGTTGTTTCGTTGAGAACAGCAGACAAGCACATGGGTAACATCAGTTGAACCTCTCCCTCCTTCCGCTAGTGTTCCAGTAGAGCTCTCTCTCTCTCTCAGTTAATCAAAATTGGATTTGTTTTCAAATTCTTTGTGGGTCTGTGTAATCTGAGGGAAATATGTGTCTCTAATATGGTCATACATTTGGCAGGAGGTTATGAAGTGCAGCTCAGTTTCCACCTCATTTTGTGGGCAGTGTTGCACATAGCCTGTCTTCTCTTGAGAGCCAGGTCTGCCTAAGGCGGCCTTTCTCAATAGCAAGGCTCTGCTCACTGAGTCTGTACATAGTCAAAGCTTTCCTTAAGTTTGGGTTAGTCACAGTGGTCAGGTATTCTGCCACTGTGTACTCTGTTTAGGGCCAAATAGCATTCTAGTTTGCTCTGTTTTTTTGTAAATTCTTTCCAAAGAGTCAAGTAAATATCTTTTTGTTTTCTCAAGATTTGGTTGGGTCTAATTGTGTTGCTGTCCTGGGGCTCTGTGGGGTGTGTTTGTGTTTGTGAACAGAGCCCCAGGACCAGCTTGCTTAGGGGACTCTTCTCCAGGTTCATCTCTCTGTAGGTGATGGCTTTGTTATGGAAGGTTTGGGAATCGCTTCCTTTTAGGTGGTTGTAGAATTTAACGGCTCTTTTCTTGATTTTGAGGTATCGGCCTAATTCTGCTCTGCATTATTTGGTGTTTTGTACACGGAGGATATTTTTGCAGAATTCTGCATGCAGTCTCAATTTGGTGTTTGTCCCATTTTGGGAATTCTTGGTAGGTGAGTGGACCCCAGACCTCACAACCATAAAGGGCAATGGGTTCTATAACGGATAAAAGTATTTTAAGCCAGATCCTAATTGGTATGTCGAATTTTATGTTCCATTTGATGGAACGTTCACAGTTTTGTGGAAGATTTTCAAGCCAATGTATGTATAGTGTCTGTTTGCTCTAGGCCAACGGTGTCTAGATGGAATTGGTATTCGTGGTCCTGGGAATTTGACCTTTTTTGGAACACAAATTTTTTGTCTTTCTGAGATTTACTGTCAGGGCCCAGGTCTGACAGAATCTGTGCAGAAGATCTAGGTGCTGCTGCAGGCCCTCCTTGGTCTCTCTCTCTCACTCACTCACTCACTCACTCTGCTGGAGTGTTCCAGTAGAGCTACGATGATGGCCTGTGTCTGCCGGTTCTTCTCCACCTCTGTAGCTTTAGTCTCATCAAATGAATCCAGAAAACCTGTGGAAACATGAATCAATACCAGATAATGATCAGTGTAGACTACAATACTGCTTACACATAGGATTTACACTATTTAGGCTGTAAAAATAAATCAGGCAGTGGGCAGTGTTTATATGACCCCCCCACCCTTTATAAACAGGCCCATTTTGACCACATTCTTGCCTGAATACACCTTTTATACCTCCCGTGTGTACGCCGGCATGCCGGGGAGGACTGGTAGAAGTGGTGTGCAGGGTGGGCGTCTATTTTAATTTTTCTATTTTATACATTGAATAAACACCATCAAAAATATAGCCATTATTAATTGCTTTAGGCAGGTCGTAAGAAACAATATAAGGACGAATAAAATGTGTTTTCAAAAAGGAAAAGAATTGCATATTTTGACGTTTAATTAGGCATGTTACAGGTCTGTGCAGCCACGGCTGCACCATCCAAATGAAATCAATAGTTTGTTATTTTGTTAACTAAAACAGACGAGACACACCTATCCGATCACAGTCAACACGCATATATTTTATAATAAGAACATAATGGAATATAACAGAACTTGTCATGGGAACGTGTGGTACCGCTGCCATATTAAAAGTGATGTTTAGAAACAGTCCAGGCCTGTGCTGTTTTGATCCACGTTTCATCTCTTTCCTATTATTATCATTTGTTTTGGTAATTTTACCCCCTTTTCACCACATTTTCATGGTATCCAATTGGTAGTTACAGTCTTGTCCCATCGCCGCAACTCCCGTACGGACTCGGGAGAGGCAAAGTTCGAGAGCCATGCGTCCTCCGAAATACGACCCTGCCAAGCCGCATTGCTTCTTAACCCGGAAGCCAGTCGCACCAATGTGTCGGAGGAAACACCGTCCAGCTGGAGACCGAGGTCAGCTTGCAGGCACCCGGCTCACCACAAGGAGTCGCTAGAGAGCGATGAGACAAGGAAATCCTGTCCGGCCAAACCCTCCCCTAACCCGGACGACACTGGGCCAATTGTGCGCCGCCTCATGGGTCTCCCGGTTACGGCCGGCAGTGACACAGCCCGGGATCAAACCCGGGTCTGTAATAATGCCTTAGACAGCTGCGCCTCTCGGGAGGCCCAAATTTCCTCTCTTTCCTACCCTCACTCCACTTTGTTAGGAAGCAGGAGTAGGGGCTTACCTTCATCATGATACCCATGGAAAATAATAGAAATCCTATTTTCAAAAGCATGTGAGTCTGGTGTTTATATTTCAACGTCCATGGGCTTTTGGAGTTGCCTCCACACGATCGAGCAAAATAATAGGCCTACTTAAGCTACATTATAGCATGTAGCATTTAGGCTACATTATAGCATGTAGCATTTAGGCTACATTATAGCATGTAGCATTTAGGCTACATTATAGCATGTAGCATCTAGGCTACATTATAGCATGTAGCATCTAGGCTACATTATAGCATGTAGCATCTAGGCTACATTATAGCATGCTAAATGTTTCTGATCAGTGATAGATGACCACTTGATTTAGGCTACATTATAGCATGCTAATAATGTGATTGTGATTCCAAGATGGCGTAGCAGTTGGTCGTGTGTTTGTCTTGTCCCGTCTTGTCCCGTGTAAATAGTCGTTTTCCTAGTTTTTTTCATATACATTTTAATCTCACTTTCCATCTACAGACTGAATATATTCTCTTGCAACCCGCCTCACCCAATGTGGTACGGATCTGCTATTTTTATACTTTAGAACTGGAACCCCCTTCAGCAGCTGGGCCAGCTAACTAGCTACTAGCTAGTAGTCAGTTAGCCACTGCTAGCGGTCTTCACCGTTAACTCGGACACGAGCCAGCTTCAGCTCGGTCAATACCTGCCAGTCTGCACAGCGCGATATCAACCCAGAGCATATCGGACTGCTTTTTCTCTACCACATCACCGGATTCCTGCCGCAAGCTCTGGACCATTACACCGGATCATCGCAGCTAGCTAGCTGCAACCATGTGGCTACTGTCCCTAAGCAAGCACCAGTTAGCCTTGAGCTAGCCTTGAGCTAGGCCCATCTCCCAGCCAGCCAATGGAGTATACCAACTATTTCTTGGGCTAAAATAACTCTTTTTACCAATTGGCCTGGACCCTTTATTGACGAAACGGGGCCCGGCCGAGCCATCAAGACTGGTCTGCCGACGTAATCGCCCGAGGTGGTTTCAACAGGCTCCGTTGCGACGTCGCCGAAGACCTATCTGCTAGCCCCGGCCCGCTAGCTTTCTGAATCGCCGTGTCTCTAGCTCGCCTTGCGTAGTAGCGACTACCGAACGGCTCCCTGACTCACCTATTGCTACTCTTTGGACCCAATGATCACTCGGCTACACATGCCTCTCCCTAATGTAAATATGCCTTGTCTACTGCTGTTTAGGTTAGTTATTATTGTTTTATTTCACTGTAGAGCCCCCAGCCCTGCCCAACATGCCTCTTTTGTCCCACCCCCCACACATACGACCTCGCCTGGCTTAACTGGTGTCTCCAGAGACGCAACATCTCTCATCGTTCTCAATGCCTAGTTTTACCTCCACTGTACTCACATCCTACCATACCCTTATCTGTACATTATGCCCTGAATCTATTCTACCAGAAATCTACTCCTTTTATTCTCTGTTCCCAACGCACTAGACGACCAGTTCTTATAGCCTTTAGCCGTACCCTTATCCTACTCCTCCTCTGTTCGTCTGGTGATGTGAGAGGTTAATCCAGGCCCTGTAGCACCCAGCACCACAACTATTCCCCAGGAGCACTCATTTGTTGACTTCTGTAACCGTAAAAGCCTTGGTTTCATGCTTGTTAACAGAAGCCTCTTCCCTAACTTTGTTTTATTCACTGCTTTAGCACACTCCGTCAACCCTGATGTCCTAGCCTTGTCTGAATCCTGGCTTAGGAAGGCCACCAAAATGTTTGAAATTTCCATCCCCAACTACAACATTTTCCGACAAGATAGAACAGCCAAAGGGGGCGGAGTTAGCCTGCAGAGTTCTGTCTTACTATCCAGGTCTGTACCCAAACAATTCAAGCTTCTACTTTTAAAAATCCACCTTTCCAGAAAAAAAGTCTCTCACCATTGCCGCTTGTTATAGACCTGCCTCAGCCCCCAGCTGTGCCCTGGACACCATATGTGAATTGATTGCCCCCCCCCATCTATCATCAGAGTTGGTACTGTTAGGTGACCTAAACTGGGATATGCGTAACACCCCGGCCGTCCTACAATCTAAGATAGATGCCCACAATCTCACACAAATTATCAAGGAACCTACCAGGTACAACCCTAAATCCGTAACCATGGGACCTAGGCTACTAGGTGACTGTGACTTATGAAGCTACAGTGGGGGAAAAAAGTATTTGATCCCCTGCTGATTTTGTACGTTTTCCCACTGACAAAGAAAGGATCAGTCTATAATTTTAATGGTAGGTTTATTTCAACAGTGAGAGACAAAATAACAACAAAAATATCCAGAAAAAAAACGCATGTCAGAAATGTTATAAATTGATTTGCATTTTAATGAGGGAAATAAGTATTTGACCCCTCTGCAAAACATGACTTAGTACTTGGTGTATGGACCAAAATTCACCCAATTTATTGTGGGAAGCTTGTGGAAGGCAACCCAAAACTTTGGACCCAAGTTAAACAATTTAAAGGCAACACTATCAAATACTAATTAAGTAAATGTAAACTTCTGACCCACTGGGAATGTGATGAAAGAATTAAAAGCTGAAATAAATAATTCTCTACTATTATTCTGACATTTCACATTCTTAAAATAAATAAATAACTGACCGAAGACAGGACATTTTTACTAGGATTAAATGTCAGGAATTGTGAAAAGCTGAGTTTAAATGTATTTGGCTAAGGTGTATGTAAACTTCCGACTTTCACTGTACATGTAGATATGGTTAAAGTGACTATGCATATATGATAAACAGAGAGTAGCAGCAGCGTAAAAGAGGGGTTGGGGTGGAGGGCACACAATACAAATAGTCCGGGTAACCATTTGACTACCTGTTCAGGAGTCTTATGGCTTGGGGGTAAAAACTGTTGAGAAGCCTTTTTGTCCTAGACTTTGTCCTACTCCGGTACCGCTTGCCATGTGATAGTAGATAGAACAGGGTCAAAGGCTAGGGTCTTTGACAATTTTTAGGGCCTTCCTCTGACACCGCCTGGTGTAGAGGTCCTGGATGGCAGGCAGCTTAGCCCCAGTGATGTACTGGGCTGTACGCACTACCCTCTGTAGTGCCTTGCGGCCTGAGGCCGAACAATTGCTGTACCAGGCAGTGATGCAACCAGTCAGGACGCTCTCGATGTTGCAGCTGTAGAACCTTTTGAGGATCTCAGGACCCATTCCAAATCTTTTTAGTTTCCTGAGGGGGAATAGGCTTTGTCGTGCCCTCTTCACGACTGTTTTGGTGTGTTTGGACCATGTTAGTTTATTGGTGATGTGGACGCCAAGGAACTTGAAGCTCTCAACCTGCTCCACTACAGCCCCGTCGATGTGAATGGGGCGTGCTCGGTGCTCCTTTTCCTGTAGTCCACAATCATCTCCTTAGTCTTGGTTACGTTGAGGGAGAGGTTGTTATTCTGGCACCACCCAGCCATGTCTCTGACATCCTCCCTATAGGCTGTCTTTTCGGTGATCAGGCCTACCACTGTTGTGTCGTCTGCAAACGTAATGATGGTGTTGGAGTCGTGCCTGGCCATGCAGTCGTGGGTGAACAGGGAGTACACACCCCTGGGGAGCTCCAGTGTTGAGGATCAGCGTGACGGATGTGTTGCTACCTACCCTCACCACCTGGGGGTGGCCCATCAGGAAGTCCAGGATCCAGTTGCAGAGGGAGGTGTTTAGTCCCAGGATCCTTAGCTTAGTGATGAGCTTTGAGGGTACTATGGTGTTGATCGCTGAGCTGTAGTCAATGAATAGCATTCTCACGTAAGTGTTCCTTTTGTCCAGGTGGGAAAGGGCAGTGTGGAGTGCAATAGAGATTGCATCATCTGTGGATCTGTTTGGGCGTTATGCAAATTGGAGTGGGTCCAGGGTTTCTGGGATAATGGTGTTGATGTGAGCCATGACCAACCTTTCAAAATACTTCATGGCTACAGACGTGAGTGCTACGGGTCTGTAGTCATTTAGTCAGGTTGCCTCCGTGTTCTTGGGCACAGGGACTATGGTGGTCTGCTTGAAACATGTTGGTATTACAGACTCAATCACGGACATGTTGAAAATGTCAGTGAAGACACCTGCCAGTTGGTCAGCACATGCCCGGAGCACACGTCCTGGTAATCCATCTGGCCCCGCAGCTTTGTGAATGTTGACCTGTTTAAAGGTCTTACTCACGTCGGCCACGGAGAGCGTGATTACACAGTCGTCCGGAACAGCTGATGCTCTCATACATGCCTCAGTGTTGCTTTCCTTGAAGCGAGCATAGAAGTGATTTAGCTTGTCTGGTAGGCTTGTGTCACTGGGCAGCTCGCGGCTGTGCATCCCCTTTGTAGCCTTACTGATATCCAAACAGAGATTCAATGAAAACAAAAATCTGAAATTGATTGATTTATCAAGATGAGTCCCCACTTTTGTCTCAAAGCAGCGCGACGGCGATGTCCCACTCAAAACGGTGCTGAAATGATCATGTTGTTGACCACTACTCGTGGATTGGATGACTGGGAGTTTCACTCAGCAACAATTTGATACATGTCTTCAATTGCATTAGCCTACTTCATTCCAATATTTTCATAATTCAGTGCTATTTATTCCCACAATCATTCGTTATGGATCTATCCAGTAGTGGTTAGAAAATAGTGTGAAGAGACAAGCAACTAACAACATTTACAACTGGCAGGAGGACGGTAAAACTTGTGCTGCCTAGTAACCATCAAGAGTTTAAGAGCGTAGAGCGTGCTAATGTCGCCTCAGCATTATGGCTACGTTACATACTTAAGCCGTAGGCAGAACTTGACCGAAATTATTACTAAGTCGTTTTGACGGAAATAAAAGTTTTGTCTTTGATACCGGGAATAACTTTCAGATATAAAGAAAAGGACGGAAAATGTTGACGGTATGGTAAAGTTGGCGAGGGAAAACATTTTAGAATGAAAGGGATACAAGATATGGAACTTTCTACAACCTACGCGGGAATGGTTCACAGAAAGTTTGTAATGGTCAACTCACTGTCCATAGTCTCATCTCTCTTCTTTAGTTCTTTGTATTTCTGGTTTCGTTCACCTGTAGGACAAAAAAAGGGAGTTGTTACTTGAGTATATAGTCTAACCGCTCTTAGAATTAGAGGTGACTTGAGGAACCCTGGAGATCTGCGAGGAATCATTGTTAGTCAATGGCTCATATTTGCACCTTTGGTTAGTTGCGAGGTTCTGGGAGGACTTTTAATAATGGTTCAATATAGCAACAGGTTCATGGAGGAACCCTGGAGGGATTTGATTTATTAGGATCCCCATTAGCCGACGACAATGGTGACAGCTAGTCTTACTGGGGTCTGACATATAAAGAAAAAGACATTGCAGACAAAATACTTTACAATTTACATACATTTAAACAACATGTAGTGTGTGTTTCTATCAGTGGAGTGGGGGCGTGGCTTAGTAGTGGCGTGGCTTTAAGAGATATTTTTTGGGGCCACCTGTTACAGTAAATGTCATTCCTTTCATCAGTTCCGTTGTATTGTCATCACATGTTAAATTAAACACTGACAGTTTCATAGCGTCAATGAGGCTAACAGAGGTTCCTCAAGAACCTATGCAAATCCTAAAGCTGGAATAGTTACCACTTTATTACTTATATGTAATCAGCAATGTTAATATTAATAATATTATATTCAAATATGTCATATGCATAAATATTAGAGGAAAACTTAAATGTAAAGTGTACAAACTTAACATGATGAACAGGAATTACATTTATGCTAATGGTTTTGCCACACCTCCAATCTGATAGGCTGCCACCACTGTAATATATTATTAAAAAAAGGTTGAAAATAGAACTCCTAGCATTCCAAAAAGGTTCAAAATAGAACCCCTAGCATTCCAAAAAGGTTCAAAATAGAACCCCTAGCATTCCAAAAAGGTTCCAGTTTGAACCTTTACACAGGGGTTCCTCTAGGACCTTCTTTTAACTGGAAAGGATTCCGGCGGTGTGGCAACCCAAAAAGGTTCTTCCAGGCACCTTTTACTTCTAAGACTGTAGAGTATATGTCTATATAAAGTAAAATGGAAGTAGTTTATTTCAAACTAATGCTAGTGGAAGGATGACCTAGTCTAGTTGATTAGTATGTTGGAGGAGTTTGGTGGAGAACAAGAGGGACACAGTAGGCCTCTTACCGTCTGGTCATGATGAGTCAGAGGATATGAGACAGAGATGAGGACAGGAAACAGTCAGAGGATATGAGACAGAGATGAGGACAGGAAACAGTCAGAGGATATGAGACAGAGATGAAGACAGGAAACAGTCAGATCAAAAGCCTTGAAGTAAAGAAGCCTGATAGAACAACACGATGCAGTGTATATTAGGACAGAGTGAACAAAAAGCATATTTAAGTTTCTACTTCCTCCCAGTATTGAGAGCTACAGTATGTATGCGTCTCAAATGGCACCCTATTCCCCATATAGTGCATGTTCACCAGGGCCCCGATGGCAATAGGGAATATGATGATCATGATGGCGCCGACAGACATGGAAGCTCTGCTTGTAGCTCCTAACCAACTTTGCAGTATTTCGGGGTTTTTTGTGTGTTATTTCTTACATTATTAGCCCAGAACGTTTTTCATGTTATTACATTCAGCTGGAAATAACTTCTGGATATCAGAGCGGCGGTAACTCACCAGCATTACGACCAGAAATACGAAAAAAAGGACTCAAGTCCTTTTGTTCACCCGACCTAGAATATCTCACAATCAAATGTCGACCGTATTAACTCCCAAGAGAGAATTCTCTTCGGTTATAGTCACAGCCGTATATATTCCCCCTCAATCCGATACCACAATGGTTCTACACTGGACTTTGTGCAAACTGGAAACCGCGTTTCCCGAGGCCACATTTATTGTAGTTGGGGATTTTAACAAAGCAAATTTGAGGAAAACGTTACCGAAGTTCTATCAACACATTGCCTGTTACTCTCCCTTCTGGGATGGCGAAAAGGCCCTCCCTTCGGGCAAATCAGATCACGACTCTGTTCTGCTCCTCCCTTCCTATAGGCAGAAACTCAAACAGGAAGTACCCGTGCTAAGGTCTATTCAACGCTGGTCTGACCAATCAGAATCCACACTTCAAGATTGTTTTGATCACGCAGATTGGAATATGTTCCGGGGTTGTCTCTGAGAATAACATTGACGTATACACGGACACGGTGACTGAGTTCATCAGGAAGTGTATAGGGGATGTTGTTCCCACTGTGACTATTAAACCCGGGAATAGATGGCAGCATTCGCGCAAAACTGAAAGCGTGAACAACCACATTTAACTAAGGCAAAGTGACTGGGAATGTGGTCGAATACAAACAGTGTAATTATTCCCTCCGTAAGGCAATCAAACAGGCAAAACTCTTGTACAGAGACAAAGTAGAGTTGCAATTCAAGGGCTCAGACACGAGACGTATGTGGCAGGGTCTACAGACAATCACGGATTACAAAGGGAAAATCAGCCACATCGCAGACACTGACGTCTTGCTCCCGGACAAGCTAAACACATTTTTGCCCGCTTGAGGATATTACAGTTCCACCGACGCGGCCCGCGAGGACTTTGGGCTCCCCTTCTCCGTGGCCGACGTGAGTACGATATTTAAACGTGTTAACCTTCGCTAGGCTGCCGGTCCAGACGGCATCCCTAGCCGCATCCTCAGAGCATGTGCAGACCAGCTGGCTGGTGTGTTTACGGACATATTCAATCTCCCTATCCCAGTCCGTTGTCCCTACCTGCTTCAAGATGTCCACCATTGTTCCTGTTCCAAAGAAAGCAAAAGATAACTGAACTAAATGACTGTCACCCCGTAGCACTCACTTCTGTCATCATTAAGTGCTTTGAGATGCTCGTTAAGGATCATATCACCTACACCTTATCTACCACCCTAGACTCACTTCAATTTGCATACTGCCCCAATAGATCAACAGACGATGCAATCGCCATCACACTGCACACTGCCCTATCCTATCTGGACAAGAGGAATACCTATGTAAGAATGCTGTTCATTAACTACAGCTCAGTATTCAACACCATAGTACCCTCCACCGCCCTGTACCACAGGGTCCTGGACATCCTGACGGGCCACCCACAGGTGGTGAATATGGGAAACAACACCTCCACTACACTGATCCTCAACACTGGGGCACCACAACATTTTCACCCATGACTGCGTGGCCACGTACGCCTCCAACTCAATCATCAAGTTTGCAGACAACACAACAGTAGTAGGCTTGATTACCAACAATGACAGGGAGGAGGTGAGGGCTCTGGCAGAGTGGTGCCAGGAAAATAACCTCTCCCTCAACGTCAACAAAACAAAGGAGCTGATCATTGTCTTCAGGAAACAACAGAGAGGGCATGCCCCATTCACATCGACAGGACCGCAGTGGAGAAGGTGGAAAGCTTCAAGATCCTTGGTGTACACATCACTGACAACCTGAAATGGACCACCCACACAGACAGTGTGGTGAAGAAGGTGCAACAGTGCCCTCTTCAACCTCAGGAGGCTCAAGAAATGTGGCTTGTCACCTAAAACCCTCACAAACTTCTACAATGTACAATTGAGAGCATCCTGTTGGGCTGTATCACCGCCTGGTACGGCAGCTGCTCCGCCCACAAACGCAGGGTTCTCCAGAGGGTGGTGCGGTCAGCCCAACACATATCACCGGGGGCAAACTACCTGCCCTCCAGGACACCTACACCACCCGATGTCACAGGAAGGCCAAAAAGATCATCAAGGACATCAACCACCCGATTCATAGCCTGTTCACCCCGCTATCATCCAGAAGGCGAGGTCAGTACAGGGGCATCAAAGCTGGGACCGAGAGACTGAAAAACAGCTTCTATCTCAAGGCCATCAGATTGTTAAATAGCCATCACTAAACGGCTTCCACCCGGTTACCCGGTTGTGAATATTTAGATACTACTGCACTGTTGGAGCTAGAAACACAAGCATTTCACTACACCCGCAATAACATCTGCTAAATATGTGTATGTGACCAATAACATTTGATTTGAAGTGTAATTTGGGACACAGCCTGTGTGGTCATTCAGGCTTTCCTTCATTAAGTGTCCTGGTGTGGGACTTCAAAAGACCTCTACCATGGACCACCAGCTATGTTGACTTCCCCTCTGGAGTATAACAATACAATAATCCAAACATCCCCATTAAAACCAGAGCAGCAGACAGACGTCTTCCAGAGAGGCGTCTACAGTATGCCCAAGTCCCAAATGGCACCCTACGTAAGTGCACTAGGTAGGGAATAGGGTGCACTAGGTAGGGAATAGGGTGACATTTGGGATGCAGGATATGTACAACCCTGGCCAGGACAGGATGCTGTAATCTATGCAGGCAAGGCGGAGGTGGACAGAGTAGTCTTGGACGGTATCCAGAGGCCTTAATGGATTTATATCCAATTCACTGAACTGATCTACAGGACAATGCTCCCATGTCTCGCCCCCTACACCTCCCTCTTTGGGCCAAGTGCCCAAAACTCTCCCATCCCATCCCAGCCCACTCCCCATCCCCCCCCACACCTCCCTCTTTGGGCCAAGTGCCCAAAACTCTCCCATCCCAGCCCACTCCCCATCCACACCACCCCAGTGCAGAGCTCTTGTATGAGACTGTGTATGTTCTAAAAATATAAAAAATGTCAAAACTCATCATTTCATTGTTCTACAGGACTATGAAAAACCCTTCAGATATAACATCTGTGACACCAGTAGAGAGATCTAATCAGTCCGTACCTTGGTGTTCCTCCATGTTATTGTCAAGCAGTCGGATCTCCTCGTTGATCAGGCTCATCTTCTCACGCATCTCAGTCAACCTGTTTATAAACGTCACAGAGTTATAAAAAACACTAATATCACTTTGGCTGACTAGGATAAAACTTTAAAAATGATCACAGAAATTACGTACTGTCTTTCCATGCTTGCTGTTTCTTGGTTGTCTTCTTTTACCTTGAGAGCAAAAACAAGGCGACATTTTGAAGCATATGAGAGAGTTGAGGGCATTCACAACACACAGATTCAACTTACGTGACCTTAAATATACACCTCTTTACCAAACTTCTCCACTCCCTCATCCCCCCAAAAATGACATTGATGATTGTGACATCAGAGCAGTATTTAGTAATAATTTGGTGGGACAGCCTGTCCCTCTCCTCACCCGTTTAAACAGCCTGTCCCTCTCCTCACCCGTTTAAACAGCCTGTCCCTCTCCTCACCTGTTTAAACAGCCTGTCCCTCTCCTCACCCGTTTAAACAGCCTGTCCCTCTCCTCACCCTCTCCTCACCCGTTTAAATAGGTTGTCCCTCTCCTCACCCTTTTAAACAGCCTGTCCCTCTCCTCACCCTCTCCTCACCTGTTTAAACAGCCTGTCCCTCTCCTCACCTGTTTAAACAGCCTGTCCCTCTCCTCACCCTCTCCTCACCCGTTTAAACAGCCTGTCCCTCTCCTCACCCGTTTAAACAGCCTGTCCCTCTCCTCACCCGTTTAAACAGCCTGTCCCTCTCCTCACCCGTTTAAACAGCCTGTCCCTCTCCTCACCTGTTTAAACAGCCTGTCCCTCTCCTCACCCGTTTAAACAGCTTGTCCCTCTCCTCACCTGTTTAAACAGCCTGTCCCTCTCCTCACCCTCTCCTCACCCGTTTAAATAGCCTGTCCCTCTCCTCACCCGTTTAAACAGCCTGTCCCTCTCCTCACCCGTTTAAACAGCCTGTCCCTCTCCTCACCCTCTCCTCGCCCGTTTAAACAGCCTGTCCCTCTCCTCACCCTCTCCTCACCCGTTTAAACAGCCTGTCCCTCTCCTCACCCTCTCCTCACCCGTTTAAACAGCCTGTCCCTCTCCTCACCCTTTTAAACAGCCTGTCCCTCTCCTCACCCTCTCCTCACCCGTTTAAACAGCCTGTCCCTCTCCTCACCCGTTTAAACAGCCAGTCCCTCTCCTCACCTGTTTAAACAGCCTGTCCCTCTCCTCACCCGTTTAAACAGCCTGTCCCTCTCCTCACCCGTTTAAACAGCCTGTCCCTCTCCTCACCCTCTCCTCACCCGTTTAAACAGCCTGTCCCTCTCCTCACCCTCTCCTCACCCGTTTAAACAGCCTGTCCCTCTCCTCACCCGTTTAAACAGCCTGTCCCTCTCCTCACCCGTTTAAACAGCCTGTCCCTCTCCTCACCTGTTTAAACAGCCTGTCCCTCTCCTCACCTGTTTAAACAGCCTGTCCCTCTCCTCACCCGTTTAAACAGCTTGTCCCTCTCCTCACCTGTTTAAACAGCCTGTCCCTCTCCTCACCCGTTTAAACAGCCTGTCCCTCTCCTCACCTGTTTAAACAGCCTGTCCCTCTCCTCACCTGTTTAAACAGCCTGTCCCTCTCCTCACCTGTTTAAACAGCCTGTCCCTCTCCTCCTGGGGCGATCCCATGCTCTTGTCCTCTGCCACCATGGCATCCCTCTTCAGCTCCAGCTCCTGAAGCTTCTCATGTAGTAACACGGCTTCCTGTTTCACCTGGGAGTGATACAGCTCCTACAGACATCACACAGGACAGAGGGAACAGAAGGGATGGAGTCGGTGTGGATGGACGGGCCTAACTACCTGTTTAGTGGACGGCTCTGACTCCCTCTATGGGACCAGTGACATCTACCCTGGTTTAATACGACCACGATGACAATAGACTAAAAGGTTTGTCTGACTAAAATAAACATTTTGGGGTTTTCAGGAAATGTATGAACATGATTATTAGATACAGTACCCAATCTATAACCATTAAAACATGCTCTTCAAACCTTGATTTGATCATTGGTCAATATAATGGATATGATTCAGCCCATGAGTGAGCGAGCTTGTTGATTCAGCCCATGAGTGAGCGAGCTTGTTGATTCAGCCCATGAGTGAGCGAGCTTGTTGATTCAGCCCATGAGTGAGCGAGCTTGTTGATTCAGCCCATGAGTGAGCGAGCTTGTTGATTCAGCCCATGAGTGAGCGAGCTTGTTGATTCAGCCCATGAGTGAGCGAGCTTGTTGATTCAGCCCATGAGTGAGCGAGCTTGTTGATTCAGCCCATGAGTGAGCGAGCTTGTTGATTCAGCCCATGAGTGAGCGAGCTTGTTGATTCAGCCCATGAGTGAGCGAGCTTGTTGATTCAGCCCATGAGTGAGCGAGCTTGTTGATTCAGCCCATGAGTGAGCGAGCTTGTTGATTCAGCCCATGAGTGAATGAGCTTGTTGATTCATGTTGATTCAGCCCATGAGTGAGCGAGCTTGTTGATTCAGCCCATGAGTGAATGAGCTTGTTGATTCATGTTGATTCAGCCCATGAGTGAGCGAGCTTGTTGATTCAGCCCATGAGTGAATGAGCTTGTTGATTCATGTTGATTCAGCCCATGAGTGAGCGAGCTTGTTGATTCAGCCCATGAGTGAATGAGCTTGTTGATTCATGTTGATTCAGCCCATGAGTGAGCGAGCTTGTTGATTCAGCCCATGAGTGAATGAGCTTGTTGATTCTGCCCATGAGTGAGCGAGCTTGTTGATTCTGCCCATGAAGACACACAGCAGTGAATAACATAGCAATAACATAGCTATCAGTAGCGTCAAAGCTGGGGGGGGGGGGGGGGGGGGGGTTGAGGTGAGGAGGAGGATAATTAAAGATACTGTTTGAAGGGAATAGGGTGCCATTTGGGATGCACCCTACCACTCACTGCTTCAAACGTCTCCTTCCGTGTTATGAGGGTATCCAGCTCTTCCTGACGACCATCCAGCTCCTGAGAGAAAGACACACAGGACAACATTAGTCCTTGATACTGACACCTGTTTAGCACGAGGCCGTCTGTCGTTGTTATCTATACGGCCAGCAGGGGCTGAGTCATGCAGCTTTACTTACTAACAGTTATCACTTGGCATCAAGGACTGCTGTCTGATGGGGGAGCTACTGCTGTCTGATGGGGTAGCTACTGCTGTCTGATGGGGGAGCTACTGCTGTCTGATGGGGGAGCTACTGCTGTCTGATGAGGGAGCTACTGCTGTCTGATGGGGGAGCTACTGCTGTCTGATGGGGGAGCTACTGCTGTCTGATGGGGGAGCTACTGCTGTCTGATGGGGGAGCTACTGCTGTCTGATGGGGGAGCTACTGCTGTCTGATGGGGGAGCTACTGCTGTCTGATGGGGGAGCTACTGCTGTCTGATGGGGGAGCTACTGCTGTCTGATGGGGGAGCTACTGCTGTCTGATGGGGGAGCTACTGCTGTCTGATGGGGCTGCTACTGCTGTCTGATGGGGTAGCTACTGCTGTCTGATTGGGTAGCTACTGTTGTCTGATGGGGCGGCTACTGCTGTCTGATGGGTTGGCCACTGCTGTCTGACGGGGCGGCTACTGCTGTCTGATGGGGGGCTACTGCTGTCTGACGGGGCGGCTACTGCTGCCTGATGGGGTGGCTACTGCTGTCTGACGGGGCGGCTACTGCTGTCTGATGGGGTAGCTACAGAAAAAAAGCAGGCATTGAATATCCTTTGAGCATGGTGAATTACACTTTGGGTGGTGTATCAATACACCCAGTCACTGAAAAGATACAGGCGTCCATCCTAACTCAGCTGCTGGAAAGGAAACCGCACAGGGATTTCACCATGAGGCCAATGGTGACTTTAAAACAGTTACAGAGTTTAATGGCTGTGATAGGAGAAAACTGAGGATGGATCAACAACATTACAGTTACTCCACAATACTAACCTAAATGACAAAGTGAAAAGAAGGAAGCCACTACAGAATAAAAATATTCCCAAACATGCATCCTGTTTGGCACTAAAATAAAACAAACAAATGTGACAAAGAAATTAATACAACGCATTATGTTTGGGGAAAATCCAAAACAACACATCACTGAGTACCACTCCTCATATTTTCAAGCATGGTGGTGGCTGCATCATGTTATGGGTATGCCTGTCATCGGCAAGGACTAGGGAGTTTTTTAGGATACAAATAAATGGAATACAGCTAAGCACAGGCAAAATCCTAGAGGAAAACCTGGTTCAGTCTGCTTTCCACCAGACACTGGGAGATGAATTCACCTTTCAGCAGGACAATAACCTAAAACACAAGGTCAAATCTACACTGGAGTTGCTTACCAAGAAGACAGTGAATGTTCCTGAGTGGCTTAGTTACAGTTTTGACTTAAATCTGTTTGAAAATCTATGGCTAGACTTGAAGATGGCTATCTAGCAATAATCAACAACCAACTTGACAGAGCTTGACTTTTTTGACATTAAAGGTGAAAATATTGTACAATACAGGTGTGCAAAGCTCTTAGAGCGAAAGACTTACAGCTGTAATCGCTGACAAAGGGAATTCTAACATGTGTTGACTCAGGGGTGTGAATACTTAGGTGAATGATATATTTCTGTATTTCATTTTCAATAAATTTGCAAAAATGTCTATGGGGTATTGTGGATATATGGGTAAGAATTTTTTGGGTGAATAAATTCAGGCTGTAACAACAAAATGTGGAACAAGTCAAGGGGGAACAAGTCAAGGGGGAACAAGTCAATGGGGAACAAGTCAAGGGGGAACAAGTCAAGGGGGAACAAGTCAAGGGGTGTGAATACTTTCTAAAAGGCATCTCATTTATAAGATCTAAAACACCAAACTGATCCTGAATCAGCTCTGACCTGTAGCAGCTCGTCGTTGTTGGCCTTCATGGCAGCGTACTGGTCCTGTTTCTCTGGAGACATCTTTTTGATGATGTCATCAGCGGCCTGCTTCTCCCTCTCCATCTCCTCCTCCACCGCTCGGATCATCTCTTCCTTCCTGTAGAAACCAGAGGTAGGATAACGTCTTCCTTCCTATAGAAACCAGAGGTAGGATAACGTCTACCTTCCTATAGAAACCAGAGGTAGGATAACGTCTTCCTATAGAAACCAGAGGTAGGATAACGTCTTCCTTCCTATAGAAACCAGAGGTAGGATAACGTCTTCCTTCCTGTAGAAACCAGAGGTAGGATAACGTCTTCCTTCCTATAGAAACCAGAGGTAGGATAACGTCTTCCTTCCCGTAGAAACCAGAGGAAGGATAACGTCTTCCTTCCCGTAGAAACCAGAGGAAGGATAACGTCTTCCTTCCCGTAGAAACCAAAGGTAGGATAACGTCTTCCTTCCCGTAGAAACCAGAGGTAGGATAACGTCTTCCTTCCTATAGAAACCAGAGGTAGGATAACGTCTTTCTTCCTGTAGAAACCAGAGGTAGGATAACGTCCTCCATCCTGTAGAAACCAGAGGTAGGATGCGGTCTTCCTTCCTGTAGAAACCAGAGGTAGGATAACGTCTTCCTTCCTGTAGAAAGCAGAGGAAGGATAACGTCTTACTTCCTGTAGAAACCAGAGGTAGGATAACGTCTTCCTTCCTGTAGAAACCAGAGGTAGGATAATCTCCTTCCTGTAGAAACCAGAGGATGGATAACGTCTTCCTATAGAAACCAGAGGTAGGATCATCTCCTTCCTGTATAAACCAGAGGTAGGATAACGTCTTCCTTCCTGTAGAAACCAGAGGAAGGATAACGTCTTCCTGTAGAAACCAGAGGAAGGATAACGTCTTCCTGTAGAAACCAGAGGTAGGATAACGTCTTCCTTCCTGTAGAAACCAGAGGTAGGATAACGTCTTCCTTCCTGTAGAAACCAGAGGTAGGATCATCTCCTTCCTGTAGAAACCAGAGGATGGATAACGTCTTCCTATAGAAACCAGAGGTAGGATCATCTCCTTCCTGTAGAAACCAGAGGTAGGATAACGTCTTCCTTCCTGTAGAAACCAGAGGAAGGATAACGTCTTCCTGTAGAAACCAGAGGAAGGATAACGTCTTCCTGTAGAAACCAGAGGTAGGATAACGTCTTCCTTCCTGTAGAAACCAGAGGTAGGATAACGTCTTCCTTCCTGTAGAAACCAGAGGTAGGATAACGTCTTCCTTCCTGTAGAAACCAGAGGAAGGATAACGTCTTCCTTCCTGTAGAAACCAGAGGTAGGATAACGTCTTCCTTCCTGTAGAAACCAGAGGTAGGATCATCTCCTTCCTGTAGAAACCAGAGGATGGATAACGTCTTCCTATAGAAACCAGAGGTAGGATCATCTCCTTCCTGTAGAAACCAGAGGTAGGATAACGTCTTCCTTCCTGTAGAAACCAGAGGAAGGATAACGTCTTCCTGTAGAAACCAGAGGAAGGATAACGTCTTCCTGTAGAAACCAGAGGTAGGATAACGTCTTCCTTCCTGTAGAAACCAGAGGTAGGATAACGTCTTCCTTCCTGTAGAAACCAGAGGAAGGATAACGTCTTCCTTCCTATAGAAACCAGAGGAAGGATAACGTCTACCTTCCTCCAGGTCAAACATAGTGGAGGTCAGGGGTCTCCAACAGGTCAAACATAGTGGAGGTCAGGGGTCTCCAACAGGTCAAACATAGTGGAGTTCACTAAGGACCAGGGAAGAGTTGACAACATAGTGTACTACTTTCTCTTGTACACTATGTTGTCAACTCTTCCCCTGGTCCTTAGTGAACAAGAGAAAGTAGTGCACTATGTTGTCAACTCTTCCCCTGGTCCTTAGTGAACAAGAGAAAGTAGTGCACTAAGGACCAGGGGAGGAGTTGACAACATAGTACATGTCACGTCCTGACCAGTATAAGGGGTTATTTGTTATTGTAGTTTGGTCAGGACGTGGCAGGGGGTGTTTGTTTTATGTGGTTCAGGGTGTGTTTTGTGTATGTGTTTAGGTAGAGGGGTATTTGATTTATTAGTCCGGGGTTTGTTAGTCATTGTTCTATGTTAGTATATTTCTATGTTCTATGTTTAGTTAATTGGGGTTGGACCTTCAATTGGAGGCAGCTGGTTATTGTTGCCTCTGATTGAGGGTCCTATAATTAGGAGTTTGTTTTTCATGGGATTTTGTGGGAGATTGTTCTTGTTTAGCTGTTTGCCTGACAAAACTGTCCAGTTCGTTTTGTTTCGTATACGTTTACGTGTTTT
The DNA here is from genome assembly GCF_901001165.1 of Salmo trutta. Classification (NCBI taxonomy): domain Eukaryota; kingdom Metazoa; phylum Chordata; class Actinopteri; order Salmoniformes; family Salmonidae; genus Salmo; species Salmo trutta. Next base: position 63,857,325 of record NC_042971.1, on the reverse strand, counting down.
CCTTCTTCACCAAATAAAAAGATGAGTGTACATTTTCCCGCTGCGTCTTCCCTACGACACCCGTGACAGTACACTACTTTATCTTGTATACCAAGGACCCAGGGAAGAGTTGCAGGGGAGAAGAGAAGAGGAGAATGTTCCGATTTGAAAGCTAGAAAATGAGTTGCTCACGACATGTTACATTTTATTTTTAAAGTAGTTCTCATGTTAGAAAAGGTTAGAGACCCCTGGTGTAGATCGTCTAAGGTTTTGTCATATTAAATAAATATTTGAGTACTTACTCTCGTCTTTCTGTGAATATGACATCCATACTTTGAGCCTCTCGGTCGTTCTGTGCTTTCAACTACACAAACAGAGTATGGCAAACAGTCAGGGTTAGGACTGAACTAAACGTATCCTATCTTGGAGATAATTCACATATAAAACAGTTTGCTAAATGATTCAAAATGTAGTCACCATATTGAAGTCATTTATTACTTCCTCCATCTCAGTGTTGGTGTTCAACTTGTCTACTAGCTGAAATTAAAAAAGGGTAACAGCAGTGTTTAGTACATCCTAATGTAATCCACATAACCTCATCAACTCATAGTTAATAATAACATCATATCGTCTTCATCAATAGACCTGTGTGTCCCTTTACCATGTTGTAATCTGCCAGCTGTCCCTGTAGATCTTTCAGTTCACCAGCAAGTCCTTCTGCTCTGCAGGGGATAAAACAACAGGACCATTAAAGACCATCCATATAAACCTTGGATGATGAGAACATGAGAACCAAAAAGGGGCGTCTCTGAGTTGTCAATACAAAACAAACCAAGGCCTATTGGTGCATTGTGTATTTCCTAGCTGATGACCTTACCTTTTCTCATAGGAGAGGTACACAGAGTTCTCCTGATTGAAGGTGTCAATCTCCTTCTGCAGTTTGCTGGTCTCTGTCGTCAGTTCATTGATCTTACTCCTGTTGAGGCACATAGAAGACCATGATGGCACTTGACGATACAGTATACAACACGTTGGTTCTATACGTTCTCTTCAGCCTTACCTGAGAAGGCCAAGGTAGTAGGATTTATCCAGAATCTGCCTCTGAGGTCCTGGAAAATGAAAGAGAGAAAGAAAGAAAGAAAGAAAGAGAGACATACATACAGACTGTTCAGGTGAATCCAGGTGAAAGCTATGATCCCCAATTGAAGTCACTTGTTAAATCCAGTTCAATCAGTGTAGATGAAGGGGAGGAGAGAGGTTAAAGAAGGATTTTTAAGCCTTGAGACATGGATTGTGTGTGTGTGCCATTCAGAGGGTGAACGGGCAAGACAAAATATTTAAGTGTCTTTGAACGGGTTATGGTAGTAGGTGCCAGGGACACCGGTTTGTTTGTATCAAGAACTGCAACGCTGCTGGGTTTTCACTCTCAACAGTTCCCTGTGTATCAAGAATGGTCCATCATCCAAAGGACATCCAGCCAACTTGACAACTGTGGGAACATCTTTTAGTCAACATGGGCCAGCATCCCTGTGGAATTGAGGCTGTTCTGAGGGCAAAAGGGGGTGCAACACAATATGTTTTGTACACTCAGTGTATATAACAGGGGTACCATACGGGTGTATAATACAGGTTTATAATACAGGTCAATAATACAGGCGTATAATACGGGTGAATAACAGGTGTATAATACGGGTGAATAATACAGGTCAATAATACGGGTGTATAATACGGGTGAATAATACAGGTCAATAATACGGGTGTATAATACGGGTGTATAATACGGGTGTATAATACGGTATATAAAACGGGTGTATAATACAGGTCAATAATACGGGTGTATAATACGGGTCAATAATATGGGTGTATAATACGGGTCAATAATACGGGTGTATAATACGGGTCAATAATACGGGTGTATAATACAGGTCAATAATACGGGTGTATAATACAGGTCAATAATACGGGTGTATAATACAGGTCAATAATACGGGTGTATAATACAGGTCAATAATACGGGTGTATAATACAGGTCAATAATACGGGTGTATAATACAGGTCAATAATACGGGTGTATAATACAGGTCAATAATACGGGTGTATAATACAGGTCAATAATACGGGTGTATAATACAGGTCAATAATACGGGTGTATAATACAGGTCAATAATACGGGTCAATAATATGGGTGTATAATACAGGTCAATAATACGGGTGTATAATACAGGTCAATAATACAGGTGTATAATACAGGTGAATAATACGGGTGTATAATGCGGGTGTATAATGCAGGTGTATAATACAGGTGAATAATACGGGTGTATAATACGAGTGTATAATACGGGTGTATAATACAGGTGAATAATAATACTGTACCCTTCATGCCAGTCTTCATGCCGCTCAGGCCCTGCTGGGTGACTGGCCGGTCGGCCACTTTAATTTGAGCAGAGAGAACACCAGGGGTCCCTAGGGCTCCTCCTCTGGTTCCGGGACGGCCAGTACCCGGAACCATCTACACATTACACACAAGACATTATTCAACTAGAAATGCTGCTTAGATTCCACTTTAAAACGAACTGGAAAGGAGATACAATTTATAAAGGATTTTAAATAGCTAGCATACATAATGTCTTTGTAAGCACTACCTATCTACTTTAAATCATCTCTAAGCATATAGCTACACAGGGTTCTCCCAGGATTTTTTAACAAGGTGGTACTGCTAAGTACAGCGAGGGGAGGGGTAGGCCTGAAGGTGGGCCATGACTCCCCTTGGACTCAAGAGATATTAGATTTTTTTTTAACACCTGTAACTGCCATTTCCTTGCAATCTAGAGCAACAAATGGCTTTAAATGATAACAGATGACGTTTAAACAGTGGCGCAGCCAGTCCACAAGGTGGAGCAGCCCCCCTCTTACATTCTTTGGGGAGAACGCTGCTACAGTGCCATGTGAAAGTCTACACACCCCTTGCAATTGTCACATTTTCCTGCCTTAAATTGAAATCTAAAAAGGATAACTTTTTTTTCTTCTGATCTTCACAACCTGCTCCACATTTTCAAAGTGAAAGAAAAAGTATAGAACATTTTCAAAATCAATAAAATATATATTTTTTTAAACAAAGATGTCTTGAATGCGTACAGTGCCTTGCAAAGGTATTCATCCCCCTTTGGCAGTTTTCCTATTTTGTTGCATTACAACCTGTAATTTCAATTGATTTTTATTTGGATTTAATATAACGGCCATGCACAAAATAGTCCAAATTGGTGAAGTGAAATGAAACATTTTTACTTGTTTAAAAAAAATTCTACAAAACTAAATAATTTTAAAGTAAAAGTGGTGGGTTCACGTGTATTCACCACCTTTGCTATGAAGCCCCTAAATAAGATCTGGTGCAACCAATTACCTTCAGAAGTCACATAATAAAGTCCACCTGTGTGCAATCTAAGTGTCACATGATCTGTCACATGATCTCAGTATATATACAACTGTTCTGAAAGGCCCCAGAGTCGGCAACACCACTAAGCAAGGGGCACCACCAAGCAAGCGGCACCATGAAGACCAAGGAGCTCTCCAAACAGGTCAGGGACAAAGTTGTGGAGAAGTACAGATCAGGGTTGGGTTATAAAAAAATATCAGAAACTTTGAACATCCCACAGAGCACCATTAAATACATTGTTAAAAAATGGAAAGAATATGGCACCACAACAAACCTGCCAAGAGAGGGCCGCCCACCAAAACTCACAGATCAGGCAAGGAGGGCATTAATCAGAGAGGCAACAAAGAGACCAAAGATAAACCTGAAGGAGCTGCAAAGCTCCACAGCGGAGATTGGAGTATCTGTCCATAGGACCACTTTAAGCCGTACACTCCACAGAGCTGGAAGAGTGGCCAGAAAAAAAACATTGCTTAAAGAAAAAAATAAGCAAACATGTTTGGTGTTTGCCAAAAGGCATGTGGGAGACTCCCCAAACATATGGAATTTAGCTTTTTGGTCATCAAGGAAAACACTATGTCTGGCACAAACCCAAAACCTCTCATCACCCCGAGAGCATCGTCCACACAGTGAAGTATTGTGGTGGCAGCATCATTGCTGTGGGGATGTTTTTCATCAGCAGGGACTGGGAAACTGGTCCAAATTGAAGGAATGATGGATGGCGCTACATACAGGGAAATTCTTGAGGGAAACCTGTTTCAGTTTTCCAGAGATTTGAGACTGGGACGAAGGTTCAGCTTCCAGCAGGACAATGAACCTAAGAATACTGCTAAAGCAACACTCGAGTGGTTTAAGGGAAACGTTTAAATGTCTTGGAATGGCCTAGTCAAAGTCAAGACCTCAATCCATTTGAGAATCTGTGGTATGACTTAAAAATTGCTGTATACCAGCGGAACCCATCCAACTCGAAGGAGCTGGAAAAGTTTTGCCTTGAAGAATGGGAAAAAATCCCAGTGGCTAGATGTGCCAAGCTTATAGAGACATACCCCAAGAGACTTACAGCTGTAATTGCTGCAAAACGTGGCTCTACAATGTATTGACTTTAGGGGGGGGAATAGTTATGTACGATCAAGTTTTCATTTTTTTTTGTCTTATTTCTTGTTTGTTTCATAAAAAAAAATATATTTTGCATCTTCAAAGTGGTAGGTTTGTTGTGTAAATCAAATGAGACAAACCCCCCCCCAAAAAATATATTTTAATTCCAGGTTGTAAGGCAACAAAATAGGAAAAAAACCAAAGGGGGTGAATACTTTCACAAGCCACTGTATGTTTTCAAACGAGTTAATAGTTGGTGGAAGCACCTTAGGCAGCAGTTACAGCTGTAAAATAAATTAAAACTATTCAGACCCTTTACTTAGTACTTGTTGAAGCACCTTTGGCAGCGATTAGAGCCTCGAGTCTTCTTGGGTATGACGCTACAAAATTGGCACTCCTGTATTTGGGGAGTTTCTCCCATTATTCTCTGCAGATCCTCTCAAGATCTGTCAGGTTGGATGGGGAGCGTTGCTCCACAGCTATTTTCAGGTCTCTCCAGAGATGTTTAATCAGGTTCAAGTCCAGGCTCCGGCTGGGCCACTCAAGAACATTCAGAGACTTGTCCCAAAGTCACTCCTGTGTTTTCTTGGCTGCGTGCTTAGGGTCGCCCCAGTCTGAGGTCCTGAGCGCTCTGGAGCAGGTTTTCATCAAGGATCTCTCTGTACTTTGCTCCGTGAATCTTTCCCTTGATCCTGACTAGTCTCCCAGTCCCTGCCTCTGAATAACATCCCTACACCACGATGCTGCCACCAACATGCTTCACGGTAGGGATGGGGCCAGGTTTCCTCCAGACGTGATGCTTGGCATTCAGGCCAAAGAGTTCAATCTTGGTTTCATCAGACCAGATAATCTTGTTTCTCATGGTCTGAGAGTCCTTTAGGTGCCTTTTGGCAAACTCCAAGCGGGCTGTCATGTGCCTTTTACTGAGGAGTGGCTTCCGTCTGGCCACTCTACCATAAAGGCCTGCTTGGTGGAGTGCTGCAGAGATGGTTGTCCTTCTGGAAGATTCTCCCATCTCCACAGAGGAACTATGGAGCACTGTCAGAGAGACCATCGGGTTCTTGGTCACCTCCATGACCAAGGTCCTTCTCCCCAGATTGCTCAGTTTGGTCGGGCGGCCAGCTCTAGGAAGAGTCTTGGTGGTTCCAAACTTCTACCATTTAAGAATGATGGAGGCCACTGTGTTCTTGCGGACCTTCGATGCTGCAGAATTCTTTTTGGTACCCTTCTCTTGATCATGCCTCGAAACAATCCTGCCTTTGACCTCATGGCTTGGTTTTTGCTCTGACATGCAATATCAACTGTGGAACCTTATATAGACAGGTGTGTGCCTTTCCAAATCATGTCAAATCTATTGAATTTACCACAAGTGGACTCCAATCAAGTTGTAGAAACATTTTGAGGATGATCAATGGAAACAGGATGCACCTGAGCTTAATTTCAAGTGTCATAGCAATGGGTCTGAATACTTATGTACAATTTGAAGAACCTGTTTTCTCTTTGTCAATATGGGTATTGTGATGTCATTATGGGGTATTGTGATGTCATTATGGGGTATTGTGTGTCGTTTGATGAGGAACATGTTTTAATTAATCCCTTTTAGGCTGTAATGTAACAAAATGTGTGAATATTTTCCCGATTTAAAAAAATATATATATATAAAAAAATATATATATATATTTAACTAGGCAAGTCAGTTGAGAACAAATTCTTATTTACAATGACGGCCTACCCCGGCCAAACTCGTACGACGCTGGGCCAATTGTGCGCCGCCCTATGGGACTCCCAATCACGGATGTGATGCAGCCTAGATTCAAACCAGGTACTGCAATGATGCCTCTTGCACTGAGATACAGTGTCTTAGACCACTGCGCCTCTCGGGAGCCCCGAGTACACAGTAATAAATCTGTTAGAAAATCAGAAACCAGGTTTGAATATTGTTGTCCATCAATGATTCTCAAATAATTTTCTCAATAAGCTTGAGGATATATGTTGCCATTGAAGTTGTCCAGAGTTGGTAGGATTGTATTCAAAGTGTTTTTCAGCTGTATTTTCTGCCAATGGTGCTTGCACCAAGTATTACCTCTGGGGTGTGAAGACATCTTTGTTTATTTATTTTTAAGAAAATATTCTCTACTTTTTCTTTTACTTTGAAAATGTGGTGCAGGATGTGTAGATCTGTAGGGAAACATTTTCAATTTTAATCCCTTTTTAGATTTAATTTTAAGCCAGCAAAATGGGGTGTGTAGACTTTGTTCTTAACTGACTTGCCTAGTTAATTAAAAGGTAAAATTAAAAATAAAATTAGGAACTGTACTGTATGTCCATACGCTACAGAAGGTGTGTAAATGGTGATGATGGTTAGTCAGGGATCTGCAATAAAACTTTACCCCAGTTCCGACCCTAATGGCTGTGGCTGGAGGTCTGGTGGCAGTTGGAGGTCTCCCAGTCCCTGGTACTAGAGACCCCCGACTCATCGGTCTACCTGACGGTGGCCTCTGGCTCGCCATCTCTTCACTGGTTTCTCTCCTCTCCACAAAATCCTGCAGGAGAAAATTCAGTCGTCTTTCAACGACAAGCAACTGCCTGGAGTAACGTTAGCAAAGCTAAACTAAACAGAGGCGTGGTGAATTTCTGAGCGAAGTACCGTTAGTTAACTTAGTTACTAGTAACGTGTTAGCTAGCGAGGCTAATGTTAGCTGGATGTTGCTAGCTAGTTTGCTAATGAAACCGTTGTCTCTTGTCTCGACAATTTCAAGGTAACTACAATGCATAATATAAGTGTACCAACTTACCTCGTGTTTTGTATAGGTGTCAAACCGCTCAATATGACTGACTGTAAATGTTTTGTATTTTTGTTGTAGCAAGCAAGCTACCAGCACACTTCTTTTTGACGTTACCACAGCAACCGCCCGTTACCGCGAGACTTCGGGGGGAAATCTCTGAGAAGTGGAATCTCTCTGCAGAACCCAGCCCTCCGTGACCACTGTCTTATGAACGTTTACTAACACATCTAACACGTCCTTCTTTAGTCCAGTGGAGGGCGCAACAAGTCTACATTTTGACAGGGGGGGGTTTTGCCTCTAATTTATGAGGGCGAGGGTTAAAAAACTACTGCGCATGTACGTGCACTATGCTCCGCCATCCAGTGGGGTAATCGTCTTCCTCTTTTGGAGAGAACTTCGCCTGCCTGCCTTTGCATGCATTGGATTTGATTATATTTGTGTTTCGGTCCTCGGTATGGACTCTCAAAAAGTAAGTGTACCCGGTGTGTTAGGAACCGATATCGATGATGATTCGGGTCGTCAGCTGTGCATGCCGTAATACTGGCAACATTGTGTACGGCTTCCAAGCTTCACGGTTAGTCAAAGTGATAGTTGTAATGTAACGAGACGAGCTTGCTGAGAACGAACATTAGTCCAACATTACGTTGTCATTGTTTTATCACCAATATGCGTGATGTTTTAGGGCTGGAAACATGTTCACATTCGTTCTGTTGCTTATGAAGAATCTGTTGACTTGGAAACGAGATATTTTCTGATATAATGTTTCTTTCTGGTTATTCTCCAATGACTGGTATTCACACGTCTTTCCGGTGACAGGGACAGCAGCTCCACTACCCATCAATGATTTGACACGTTTGACATTGATCGTGTTATTGAATAGGTGCACTTCTGTAAAGTAATTCACTTCCTAATTTCTATTGTGGTTTTGACAGTCACAGTAGGTGTCAAAGTCATTCATGTCTTTTTATTATACAGCTTTGCCTGTCCTATAGGCTTTGTTGATTTGTCTGCCACTTTAGGTCTGACAGTCTGTTATTGCAACAATAACAAAACATCATATTATTATAAAGTCAATATTTGTGCTAACACGTCTTGTCATGCATCTCAGAATATTACAATATTTTTTTGTAATCCTGAAAAAAGTAATCCTGAAAAAAATAAACATTATTTGTTATGAAATGTCAGACACATTGCTTTTAAGTCTGTTGTCAAGGGCCTATAGCAACAGGATAATCTTATCGTTTGTCTTTGTTTCCTGTTTGTTACCAGCATTACTAGGGTGTCACTATCACACAGGAAATGACCTGTATGGCCCCCTCTCCTTTCTAAAGAGGAAAAAAAAGGGAGGAAGGAAAGATGTACATGAAAAAGAGAGTATAGCCTTTAGCACGTGCTGTCAATCTAAGCTTCTTCTAAGTCTATTACACAGTCAGAGAGAGAGAGGGGGGGAGAGAGAGAGAGGGGGGAGAGAGGTCACACCAGTGGTACAGGTCTATTATAACCCTCGGTCAGAGAGGAGAGAGAGAGAGAGAGAGGTCACACCAGTGGTACAGGTCTATTATAACCCTCGGGGAGAGAGAGAGAGGGAGAGAGAGAGGTCACACCAGTGGTACAGGTCTATTATAACCCTCGGTCAGAGAGGATAGGTGTGACATCATTCTGAAAGGCACAGCAGCACTAGTTGTGAGCCAGGACCTCAGACAGGAAGGCAGACAGACAGTATATTTGCAATCATATTCTGACTTTACAAACATTAACCCATTTTATATTATTTATTTAAAAAATATATAATTGTCAATATCCAATAGAAACCATTACAGTTCGATTTGGCTGGGGTTTGAGTTAGTCGTTCATCAATGTTTTGTATGTTTTGTTTTTGTTAAGTGCTAGAGAGTAGTGTCCAGTAAAGGAATTTCATACAGCCACACACCTGGAAATTCATTTTAGTTTCAGATTTAAAAAAATAATAATAATTGAATCAAACCACCTTTCACTTGACTTTTAAAACCAATTCACCATGTTTGAGCTTTGTCATTTAGGGTCCTAGGTTTTGACATCACTCCTAAACAGTGTTTTTTACAGTGGAGTATCCATTGGGTTGAACAGAATGCTACTGAAATAGATACAGGCCTGAGGCCAGCATTGAGTTGACATGTGTTTCCTAGGCAGGAGGACTTTGCTGTGGTTACAGTATCCAGTCCACTACTTACTGACTGGTAGTAACCACATCTCAAATGAGTAGTATTTCTATTCACAGCATAAAATGACTAATAGACTGTTTCTGAGTACTGCAGAACCTGCTCTTTTTTTTAGAGCCAATTAGGCGTCAAACATCCTTCCTCCAAAGGATATTATTATTATCCATAACTTACTCCATGCTGTTTTTCCACTACATTGTTATTTTTCTCAATTTAGGAAAACATCACCAGATTTTTTTTTTTTTTTTGGGGTGGGGAGAGTTCCTCCAACTAGTATGGGTTCAGGTCAAAAACAGTGCATCTATATATGGAATAAATAGGTTGCTGTACCAGACACAGCCCTGGGGAATGTCCACAGAGGGTTTTGCTGTGTATCTCTACTGTGAAATAGCTTGTTGAGAGTAGCTTTAAATCCTGTTAAACCCCTGCCTTTTGTAGCTGACGTGTATCTGCTACTGCTGTAACACTGCTGTTATGTGTAGGCCTACAAGCTACTGCTGTAACACTGCTGTTATGTGTAGGCCTACAAGCTACTGCTGTAACACTGCTGTTATGTGTAGGCCTACAAGCTACTGCTGTAACACTGCTGTTATGTGTAGGCCTACAAGCTACTGCTGTAACACTGCTGTTATGTGTAGGCCTACAAGCTACTGCTGTAACAATGCTGTTATGTGTAGGCCTACAAGCTACTGCTGTAACAATGCTGTTATGTGTAGGCCTACAAGCTACTGCTGTAACAATGCTGTTATGTGTAGGCCTACAAGCTACTGCTGTAACACTGCTGTTATGTGTAGGCCTACAAGCTACTGCTGTAACACTGCTGTTATGTGTAGGCCTACAAGCTTCTGCTGTAACACTGCTGTTATGTGTAGGCCTACAAGCTAAATCAAAATCAAATCAAATTTATTTATATAGCCCTTCGTATATCAGCTGAAATCTCAAAGTGCTGTACAGAAACCCAGCCTAAAACCCCAAACAGCAAGCAATGCATGTGAAAGAGGCACGGTGGCTAGGAAAAACTCCCTAGGAAAAACTCCCATGAAAGGCCAAAAACCTAGGAAGAAACCTAGAGAGGAACCAGGCTATGAGGGGTGGCCAGTCCTCTTCTGGCTGTGCCGGGTGGATATTAGCCGCAGGCAGAACAGTTGAAACTGGAGCAGCAGCATGGCCAGGTGGACTGGGGACAGCACGGAGTCATCATGCCAGGTAGTCCCGAGGCATGGTCCTAGGGCTCAGGTCCTCCAAGAGAAAGAAAGAAAGAGAGAGAGAGAATTAGAGAGAGCATATTTAAATTCACACAGGACACCGGATAAGACAAGAGAATACTCCAGATGAAACAGACTGACCCTAGCCCCCCGGCACATAAACTACTGCAGCATAAATACTGGAGGCTGAGATAGGAGGGATCAGAAGACACTGTGGCCCCATCCGATGATACCCCCGGACAGGGCCAAACAGGCAGGATATAACCCCACCCACTTTGCCAAAGCACAGCCCCCACACCACTAGAGGGATGTCTACAACCACCAACTTACCGTCCGAAGACAAGGCCGAGTATAGCCCACAAAAATCTCCGCCATGGCACAACCCAACGGGGGGGCGCCAACCCAGACAGGAAGACCACGTCAGTGACTCAACCCACTCAAGTGACGCACCCCTCCCATGGACGGCATGGAAGAACACCAGTAAGTCAGTGACTCAGCCCCTGTAATAGGGTTAGAGGCAGAGAATCCCAGTGGAAAGAGGGGAACCGGCAAGGAAGAGACAGCAAGGGCGGTTCGTTGCTCCAGCCTTTCCGTTCACCTTCACACTCCTGGGCCAGACTACACTTAATCATAGGACCTACTGAAGAGATAAGTCTTCAGTAAAGACTTAAAGGTTGAGACTGAGTCTGCGTCTCTCACATGGGTAGGCAGACCATTCCATAAAAATGGAGCTCTATAGGAGAAAGCCCTACCTCCAGCCGTTTGCTTAGAAATTCTAGGGACAATTAGGAGGCCTGCGTCTTGTGACCGTAGCGTACGTGTAGGTATGTACGGCAGGACCAAATCGGAAAGATAGGTAGGAGCAAGCCCATGTAATGCTTTGTAGGTTAGCAGTAAAACCTTGAAATCAGCCCTTGCCTTAACAGGAAGCCAGTGTAGGGAGGCTAGCACTGGAGTAATATGATACTTTTTTTGGTTCTAGTCAGGATTCTAGCAGCCGTATTTAGCACTAACTGAAGTTTGTTTAGTGCTTTATCCGGGTAGCCGGAAAGTAGAGCATTGCAGTAGTCCAGCCTAGAAGTAACAAAAGCATGGATTAATTTTTCTGCGTCATTTTTGGATAGAAAGTTTCTGATTTTTGCAATGTTACGTAGATGGAAAAAAGCTGTCCTTGAAACAGTCTTGATATGTTCTTCAAAAGAGAGATCAGGGTCCAGAGTAACACCGAGGTCCTTCACAGTTTTATTTGAGACGACTGTACAACCATCCAGATTAATTGTCAGATTGAACAGAAGATCTCTTTGTTTCTTGGGACCTAGAACAAGCATCTCTGTTTTGTCCGAGTTTCAAAGTAGAAAGTTTGCAGCCATCCACTTCCTTATGTCTGAAGCACAGGCTTCTAGCGAGGGCAATTTTGGAGCTTCACCATGTTTCATTGAAATGTACAGCTGTGTGTCATCTGCATAGCAGTGAAATTTAACATTATGTTTTCGAATGACATCCCCAAGAGGTAAAATATATAGTGAAAACAATAGTGGTCCTAAAACGGAACCTTGAGGAACACCGAAATTTACAATTGATTTGTCAGAGGACAAACCATTCACAGAGACAAACTGATATCTTTCCGACAGATAAGATCTAAACCAGGCCAGAACTTGTCCATGTAGACCAATTTGGGTTTCCAATCTCTCCAAAAGAATGTGGTGATCGATGGTATCACAGCTACTGCTGTAACACTGCTGTTATGTGTAGGCCTACAAGCTACTGCTGTTATGTGTAGGCCTACAAACTACTGCTGTAACACTGCTGTTATGTGTAGGCCTACAAGCTACTGCTGTAACACTGCTGTTATGTGTAGGCCTACAAGCTACTGCTGTAACACTGCTGTTATGTGTAGGCCTACAAGCTACTGCTGTAACACTGCTGTTATGTGTAGGCCTACAAACTACTGCTGTAACACTGCTGTTATGTGTAGGCCTACAAGCTACTGCTGTAACACTGCTGTTATGTGTAGGCCTGTTATGTGTAGGCCTACAAGCTACTGCTGTTATGTGTAGGCCTACAAGCTACTGCTGTTGTCACGACTCCCGCCGAAGGCGGCCCCTCCTTGTTCGGGCGGCGTTCGGCGGTCGACGTCACCGGCTTACTAGTTACCACCGATCGATGTTTCACTGTTCGTTTGGTTTTGTCTTTATTGTGTACACCTGTTTTGATTTTCCCTAATTATGTTCATTATTTAAACCTCTGCATTTCCTGTTTGTCTTGTCGGTAATTGTTTCCTGTTGTGTGTGAACGGAGGTGTTTCTCCGCGATATGTATTGTCCTCGGAGAAGATTTATTGATTATTCAAGTAAACACGTTTGTTTACATTGATCCCTGTGTCCTGCGCCTGACTCCTCTACTTCTCCTAAAGATATTCATGACAGCTGTTATGTGTAGGCCTACAAGGTTCTGCTGTTATGTGTAGGCCTACAAGCTTCTGCTGTTATGTGTAGGCCTACAAGGTTCTGCTGTTATGTGTAGGCCTACAAGCTACTGCTGTTATGTGTAGGCCTACAAGGTTCTGCTGTTATGTGTAGGCCTACAAGCTTCTGCTACACCATTGTTATGTAACCTCCATGTTCATCTGAGTTAGTTGTTGTCAATTAGCATGGGGTTATCTATCGGTTGGATTGGATGGGTAGTCTAAGGTCAACATTACACCAGTCCTTTTCAGAGGGCACAGAGAATCAAATCAAATGTATTTATATAGCCCTTCTTACATCAGCTGATATCTCAAAGTGCTGTACAGAAACCCAGCCTAAAACCCCAAACAGCAAGCAATGCATGTGAAAGAGGCACGGTGGCTAGGAAAAACTCCCTAGGGAAAACTCCCTAGAAAGAAGGTCTTACTGTACTGTTCAAACGGTCAAATCCTCTCACATCTACGGAGTGCCTAGGAGATAGGGACCAGTGGATGTAGTAGGTCAGAAAACATTTTGTAGGGTTAGCCGATCTAATGCGCGCATTAAGATTATCATCAGTCTGTGGTGTCATGCAGCAGCTTTAAATAGATGTGAAGGCCAATCCTCCAATCTGCCTAATCATGTTGTGTTGCTCAGTAGCATGGTCACTCAGCAACGTTGCAGTTCTTGACACACTCAAACCGGTGCGCCCCGGCACCTACTACCATACCCCATTCGAAGGCACTTCAATCTTTTGTCTTGCCCATTCACCCTCTGAATGGCACACATACACAATCCATGTCTCCATTTTCTCAAGGCTTAAAAATCCTTCTTTAACCTGTCTCCTCCCCTTCATCTACACTGATTGAAGTGGATTTAACAAGTGAGGTGAAGTGAGGTGTTCCTAATGTTTTGTACACTCAGTGTATATGTTATTGTACAGTGGATATCTGGTATTACTGTAGTTGGATGTGGAAACTGAACTGGGGAAATGGCTCCTTGGAATCAGTGGAATATTTTATCTATGATTCTGTTTGTCCTGTTCGATGTATAGCCTGGTATTTAGGTGTTTGATGTATAGCCTGGTATTTAGGTGTTTGATGTATAGCCTGGTATTTAGGTGTTTGATGTATAGCCTGGTATTTAGGTGTTTGATGTATAGCCTGGTATTTAGGTGTTTGATGTATAGCCTGGTATTTAGGTGTTTGATGTATAGCCTGGTATTTAGGTGTTTGATGTATAGCCTGGTATTTAGGTGTTTGTTGTATAGCCTGGTATTTAGGTGTTTGATGTATAGCCTGGTATTTAGGTGTTTGTTGTATAGCCTGGTATTTAGGTGTTTGTTGTATAGCCTGGTATTTAGGTGTTTGTTGTATAGCCTGGTATTTAGGTGTTTGTTGTATAGCCTGGTATTTAGGTGTTTGATGTATAGCCTGGTATTTAGGTGTTTGATGTATAGCCTGGTATTTAGGTGTTTGATGTATAGCCTGGTACTGATGCACATTCAAATATCAATCCAAATCAAATCCATCTTGATGGTATTAAATTGGAACTACTATACTACAAACCTTTACCAAATCTCCAGTAAATTGGTGATTTTGATACTTTAGTGTACAACATATAGGTCAGCAAGCATCATGTACACTACAACATAAGTCACTAACGAACAGAGGCAAGACATTTTAAAATGACTTGAGGACAGACCACAATAGGCCTTTTCCCACTGTGTTGTTCTTAGCCCCAGGATAGACTGGTCACACATAGCATTTGTTAACCCTGAGCTAACAGACAACATGCGACCAATGGCAATAAGACATTTTAAGAATCTATTTCTTCTAGCTTGGCATTTGATTTCCAACAGTGATGGGTTGTATAAACCTTGCTGTTTGTCTGTCCCACATCGGAAACAATGTCAACAAAACCTCCATCTTTATTTCCATCGCGGTCCTCTCAGTTACTGTGTAGGCTGTACTGTAGTCAATACTGAAGGCAATATTGACACTGTACACTAATTCAATTGACAGAGGAGGGTGACGGGTGTCCTAATGAAGAGAATTAGCTGGGGTTGGGTCTTTTGTCTGCTTGTGTTGACATGCAGAGTTCATGCTAATCTCTCTTGGCTCAAAGTAAGAGGAGAGATTTGACTGCATCACTACATGTCTTTTGTGAGAGGTATTGACATGTTGAAAGCACCGAGCTGTCTGTGTTTAAACGGCTAGTGCACAGCTCAGACACCCATGTATACCCCCCCCCCCCCCCCCCCTCGCATGACAAGCCACTAGGGGGTCTTTTTACAGTCCTCCAGTCCAGAACAGACTCTGGGAAACGCACAGTACTACATAGAGCCTTGACTACATGGAACTCTATTCCACATCAACTAACTCAAGCAAGTAGTAAAATAAAATTTAAAAAAACCAGAAAACTACACCCTATGGAACAACGCAGATTGTGAAGACACACACACACACACACACACACACACACACAGCTGCAAACACACACACACAGGCGCACACACACACACACACACACAGCCGCACACACACTACACACACACACACACACACAGGTGTGCACACACACACTACACACATGTACATAGTAATTTTTTAATATTGTGGTATTAAACCATTTGGATTGTAGATAGTTTTGGTCATGTACTGTATGTGGACACCTGCTCGTCCAACATCTCATTCCATAATCATGGTCATTAATATGGAGTTGGTCCCCCCTTTGCTGCTATAACAGCCTCCACTCTTCTGGGAAGGCATTAATATGGAGTTGGTCCCCCCTTTGCTGCTATAACAGCCTCCATTCTTCTGGGAAGGCTTTCCACTAGATGTTGGAACATTGCTGCTATAACAGCCTCCAGTCTTCTGGGAAGGCTTTCCACTAGATGTTGGAACATTGCTGCTATAACAGCCTCCACTCTTCTGGGAAGGCTTTCCACTAGATGTTGGAACATTGCTGCTATAACAGCCTGCACTCTTCTGGGAAGGCTTTCCACTAGATGAAGGAATATTGTTGCTGGGACTTGCTTCCATTCAGCCACAAGAGCGTTAGTGAGGTCGGGCACTGATGTTGAGTGATTAGGTCTGGCTCGCAGTTGGAGTTTCAATTCATCCCAGAGGTGTTCGATGGGGTTCAGGTCAGGGCTCTGTGCAGGCCAATCAAGAGTATTGGTGTAATAATGTATTGTAGATACAGTATGTAGTGGTGTGATAATGTATTGTAGATACAGTATGTATTGGTAGAGTAGTGGTGTGATAATGTATTGTAGATACAGTATGTATTGGTGTAATAATGTGGTGTATTGTAGATACAGTATGTATTGGTAGAGTAGTGGTGTGATAATGTATTGTAGATACAGTATGTAGTGGTGTGATAATGTACTGTAGATACAGTATGTAGTGGTGTGATAATGTATTGTATGATGTACTGTTTTAATTAGGATTTTTTTGTGACGTAATTGCCTTAATCTTGTTTGGACAACAGGAAGAGTATCCTTAATAAATTCAAAATAGAAAACTAATGCTGGTGAAGAGATGGCAAATCAGTGTTCCAAATGGTTTCCTTTTCCCTATATAGTGCACTACTTTAGACCAGAGCCCTATGGAACCCTATTCCCTATATAGTGCACTACTTTAGACCAGAGCCCTATGGAACCCTATTCCCTATATAGTGCACTACTTTAGACCAGAGCCCTATGGAACCCTATTCCCTATATAGTGCACTACTTTAGACCAGAGCCCTATGGAACCCTATTCCCTATATAGTGCACTACTTTAGACCAGAGCCCTATGGAACCCTATTCCCTATATAGTGCACTACTTTAGACCAGAGCCCTATGGAACCCTATTCCCTATATATAGTGCACTACTTTAGACCAGAGCCCTATGGAACCCTATTCCCTATATAGTGCACTACTTTAGACCAGAGCCCTATGGAACCCTATTCCCTATATAGTGCACTACTTTAGACCAGAGCCCTATGGAACCCTATTCCCTATATAGTGCACTACTTTAGACCAGAGCCCTATAGAACCCTATTCCCTATATATAGAGACAGGCACTGTGTTGGTGCCAGATACTGTGTTGGTGCCAGTTTCAGTGTGGCCTATTATGTAGGCCATTCACAACGAGCCTTTAGGGTGATGGGCCATTCACAACGAGCCTTTAGGGAGATGGGCCATTCACAACGAGCCTTTAGGGTGATGGGCCATTCACAACAAGCCTTTAGGGAGATGGGCCATTCACAACGAGCCTTTAGGGAGATGGGCCATTCACAACGAGCCTTTAGGGAGATGGGCCATTCACAACGAGCCTTTAGGGAGATGGGCCATTCACAACGAGCCTTTAGGGAGATGGGCCATTCACAACGAGCCTTTAGGGAGATGGGCCATTCACAACGAGCCTTTAGGGAGATGGGCCATTCACAACGAGCCTTTAGGGAGATGGGCCATTCACAACGAGCCTTTAGGGAGATGGGCCATTCACAACGAGCCTTTAGGGAGATGGGCCATTCACAACGAGCCTTTAGGGAGATGGGCCATTCACAACGAGCCTTTAGGGAGATGGGCCATTCACAACGAGCCTTTAGGGAGATGGGCCATTCACAATGAGCCTTTAGGGTGATGGGCCATTCACAACAAGCCGAGACGGTTTAGTGCTCTGAACACACACACAGCACCGAGACGGTTTAGTGCTCTGAACACACACACAGCACCGAGACGGTTTAGTGCTCTGAACACACAGCACCGAGACGGTTTAGTGCTCTGAACACACAGCACCGAGACGGTTTAGTGCTCTGAACACACAGCACCGAGACGGTTTAGTGCTCTGAACACACAGCACCGAGACGGTTTAGCGCTCTACACACACAGCACCGAGACGGTTTAGCGCTCTACACACAGCCATAGTAGAGATTGTCTCATACATTGTCTCTCACTCTAAATCTCAAACTGAGAGGCCATTTTGGTTCTTTAATCTTTATGGACAAAACAGTGAACGAGGGGGTCTAGACCTAGGTGTTATACTTAGTACATGATAATACGTTTAGTAGTTGTGTTATTTTTAATCACACTAGTCTGGTAAACTGATGGTTGGACTACTTCTCTATGTGGATTCTGACTGACACTTCTGATGTTGCTGTGGCGATCATTACATTTAGTCAGCCGTTGATTGTTAAGCGAATAACTGCCGGTCTCACGGTAATTAGCCGTTAATTAACATAAACACATTTATCATCTCCTGGCTTCCACATTTAGTCTACAAGACACTGATGCTGACCTCTGGAACATCTACATTTTAAAATGTCTAATAAATCCATTTAATATAGTCTACACCTTCACAATAAATCAATTTAATATAGTCTCCACCTTCACAATAAATCCATTTAATATAGCCTCCACCTTCACAATAAATCCATGTAATATAGCCTCCACCTTCACAATAAATCCATGTAATATAGCCTCCACCTTCACAATAAATCCATGTAATATAGCCTCCACCTTCACAATAAATCCATGTAATATAGCCTCCACCTTCACAATAAATCCATGTAATATAGTCTACACCTTCACAATAAATCCATGTAATATAGCCTCCACCTTCACAATAAATCCATGTACTATAGCCTCCACCTTCACAATAAATCCATGTAATATAGTCTCCACCTTCACAATAAATCCATGTAATATAGTCTACACCTTCACAATAAATCCATGTAATATAGCCTCCACCTTCACAATAAATCCATGTAATATAGCCTACACCTTCACAATAAATCCATGTAATATAGCCTCCACCTTCACAATAAATCCATGTAATATAGCCTCCACCTTCACAATAAATCCATGTAATATAGCCTCCACCTTCACAATAAATCCATGTAATATAGCCTCCACCATCACAATAAATCCATGTAATATAGCCTCCACCTTCACAATAAATCCATTTAATATAGCCTCCACCTTCACAATAAATCCATGTACTATAGTCTACACCTTCACAATAAATCCATGTAATATAGCCTCCACCTTCACAATAAATCCATGATTTATTTTAGACAGGTCTAAAGAAACATGATAAGAAGAAAATGTAGTCTATTTCAGAAGAACAGAATAGCATCCTCTGAGTTGTCCTTATGTTAGGGTCCTGATGTGGCTATGCCATATGGCTGTGGGCGACACTAGTTCATTTAGCAGACAAGATTTGCATAGAATTCCAAGGTATTATATTATAGTATAAATAATATAATTGAACAAAGCTGAATAAAATAGAAAGGATATTTTCTCCAAGTGATTTGAGGAAGTGTGAACATGTGGCTATTCTGTGTTAAGCGGTTAATAGAGAAGCAAGTCCTCCTATGTGCTTCATTTAGAGTTATTAATGTAACTTTAGTTGTTCTATAAACGTTGGGCTATATGTTTTGATATTTAATACATTCTAAGGCTGCATGATGCGAGTCTAATGATGATTTTGAAAAAAGTATCTTGAAAGACATGATCTCTGCTTTGTTTTTTTTGCGCAGGCTGTACACACTTCATCAGTCACTCATTCACAATGAGACAAGCACTTGATAATAAGCCTTACATTTCCCGTGCGACATCCTCTTTGTTTGGCCGTAATGCCCCCCTAAAAAAAATCGAGGCCCTTTTTTGCGGCCAGTGGCCGTTGTGCCCTTGAGCTGAATATTAGAATTTATTTACATTTTTACTGCCTTTATCATCCTACTTTCGCTCTTGTCTCATTGCTGCAACTCCCCAATGTGCTCGGGAGGCAAAGGTTGCTTCTTAACATCCGCCCACCGCACCCACTGTGTCGAGGAATCACTGTTCAACTGGTGCTAACCCTATTAAAACATATAGGACTATGGGCTAGGATACATGAGGTGTGATACTAACCTTATTAAACATATAGGACTATGGGCTAGGATACATGAGGGGTGATACAAGCCTAATTAAAACATATAGGACTATAGGCTACTAACCTTATTAAACATATAGGACTATGGGCTACTAACCTTATTAAACATATAGGACTATGGGCTACTAACCTTATTAAACATATAGGACTATGGGCTACTAACCTTATTAAACATATAGGACTATGGGCTACTAACCTTATTAAACATATAGGACTATGGGCTACTAACCTTATTAAACATATAGGACTATGGGCTACTAACCTTATTAAAACATATAGGACTATGGGCTACTAACCTTATTAAACATATAGGACTATAGGCTACTAACCTTATTAAACATATAGGACTATGGGCTACTAACCTTATTAAACATATAGGACTATGGGCTACTAACCTTATTAAACATATAGGACTATGGGCTACTAACCTTATTAAAACATATAGGCCTATGGGCTACTAACCTTATTAAAACATATAGGCCTATGGGCTACTAACCTTATTAAAACATATAGGCCTATGGGCTACTAACCTTATTAAACATATAGGACTATAGGCTACTAACCTTATTAAACATATAGGACTATAGGCTACTAACCTTATTAAACATATAGGACTATGGGCTACTAACCTTATTAAACATATAGGACTATGGGCTACTAACCTTATTAAACATATAGGACTATGGGCTACTAACCTTATTAAACATATAGGACTATGGGCTACTAACCTTATTAAACATATAGGACTATGGACTACTAACCTTATTAAACATATAGGACTATGGGCTACTAACCTTATTAAACATATAGGACTATGGGCTACATGAGGTGTGATACTAACCTTATTAAACATATAGGACTATAGGCTACTAACCTTATTAAAACATATAGGCCTATGGGCTACTAACCTTATTAAAACATATAGGACTATGGGCTAGGCTAATTTACATCAACAACATAGCTCAGGCAGTAGGAAACTCTCATCCATTCGTATGCAGATGAAACAATTTTATACTCAGCTGGCCCCTACCCGGATTTTGTGTTAAACGCTCTACAACAAAGCTTTCCTGGTGTCCAACAAGATTTCTTTGCCCTTAACCTTGTTCTGAACACCTCCAAAACAAAGGTCATGTGGTTTGGTAAGAAGAATGCCCCTCTCCCCACAGGTGTGATTACTACCTCTGAGGGTTTAGAGCTTGAGGTAGTCACCTCATACAAGTATTTGGGAGTATGGCTAGACGGTACACTGTCCTTCTCTCAGCACATATCAAAGCTGCAGGCTAAAGTTAAATCTAGACTTGGTTTCCTCTCGTAATCGCTCCTCTTTCACCCCAGCTGCCAAACTAACCCTGATTCAGATGACCATCCCACCCATGCTAGACTACGGAGACGTAGCTTATAGATCGGCAGGTAAGGGTGCTCTCAAGTGGCTAGATGTTCTTTACCATTCGGCCATCAAATTTTTCCACCAGGACACATCACTGCACTCTATACTCCTCTGTAAACTGGTCATCTCTGTATACCCGTCGCAAGACCCACTGGTTGGGCTGTTAACCCACTGTTCCTAGGCCATCATTGTAAATAACAATTTGTTCTTAACTGACTTGCCTAGTTAAAATAAAATTAAACATTTATAAAATCCTCTAAGGCCTCACTCCCCCCCCTATCTGAGATATCTACTGCAGCCCTCATCCTCCACATACAACGCCCGTTCTGCAAGTCACATTCTGTTGAAGGTCCCCAAAGCAACACACATCCCTGGGTCGCTCCTCTTTTCACTTCGCTGCAGCTAGCGACTGGAACGAGCTGCAACAAACACTCAAACTGGACAGTTTTATCTCAATCTCTTCATTCAATGACTCAATCATGGACACTCTTACTGACAGTTGTGGCTGCTTTGTGTGATGTATTGTTGTCTCTACCTTCTTGCCCTTTGTGCTGTTGTCTGTGCCCAATAATGTTTGTACATTTTTTATTTGTGCTGCTACCATGTTGTCATGTGTTGCTGCCTTGCTATGTTGTTATCTTAGGTCTCTCTTTATGTAGTGTTGTCTCTCTTGTTGTGATGTGTGTTTTGTCTTATATTTTTTATTTTTAATCCCAGCTGGAGGCCTTTTGGTAGGCCGTCATTGTAAATAAGAATTTGTTCTTAACTGACTAAACATGAGGTGTGGGACTATGATTTGAAAAAGTCGCAAAAAAAGGCAAGCTGGGCATCATTCACAAGTGATAGGCTAATATTGTCATCCATCACACTATTCTTGATTTAATCTTGTCTTTACATATAATACAGTGCATTCGGAAAGTATTCAGACCCCTTGACTTTCTACACATTTTGTTACGTAACAGCCTTATTCTAGAATGTCCTCATCCATCTACACACAATACCCCATAATGACATCACAATACCCCATAATGACATCACAATACCCCATAATGACATCACAATACCCCATAATGACATCACAATACCCCATAATGACAAAATAAAAACACATTTTTAGAAATGTATTCAAATGTATTCAAAATAAAACACTGAAATAATTCATTTACATAAGTATTCAGACCCTTTACTCAGTACTTTGTTGAAGCACCTTTGGCAGCGATTACAGCCTCGAGTCTTCTTGGGTATGACGCTACAAGCTTGATACACCTGTATTTGGGGAGTTTCTCCCATTTCTTCTTTGCAGATCCTCTCAAGCTCTATTAGGTTGTATGGGGAGCGTTGCTGCACAGCTATTTTCAGGTCTCTCCAGAGATGTTCGATCAGGTTCAAGTTCGTGCTCTGGCTGGGCCACTCAAGGACATTCAGAGACTTGTCCCGAAGCCACTCCTGCGTTGTCTTGGCTGTGTGCTTAGGGTCGTTGACCTGCTGGAAGGTGAACCTTCGCCCCAATCTGATGTCCTGAGTGCTCTGGAGCAGGTTTTCATCAAGGATCTCTCTGTACTCTCTCTGTTCATCTTTCCCTTGATCCTTATTAGTCTCCCAGTCCCTGCCGCTGAAAAACATCCCCATAGCATGATGCTGCCACCACTATGCTTCACCGTAGAGATGGTGCCAGGTTTCCTCCAGACGTGACACTTGGCATTCAGGCCAAATAGTTCCATCTTGGTTTCATCAGACCAGATAATCTTGTTTCTCATGGTCTGAGAGTCTTTAGGTGCCTTTTGGCAAACTCCAAGCAGGCTGTCATGTGCCTTTTTACAGAGGAGTGGATTCCATTTGGCTATTCTATCATAAATGCCTGATTGGAGGAGTGCTACAGAGGTGGTTGTCCTTCTGGAAGGTTCTCCAATTGCCACATTGTGTTCTTGGTCACCTCTCGGACCAAGGCACTTCTCCCCCGATTGCTCAGTTTGGCTGGGCGGCCAGCTCTAGGAAGAGTCTTGGTGGTTCCAAACTTCTTCCATTTAAGAATGATGGAGGCCACTGTGTTCTTGGGGACCTTCAATGCTGCAGAAATGTTTTGGTACCCTTCCCCAGATCTGTGCCTCGACAGAATCCTGTCTCTGAGCTCTACGGACAATTCCTTCAACCTCATGACTGTTTTTGCTCTGACATGCAATGTCAACTGTGGAACCTTACATAGACAGGTGTGTACCTTTCCAAATCATGTCCAATCAATTGAATTTACCACAGGTGGACTCCAATCAAATTGTAGAAACATCTCAAGGATGATCAATGGAAACAGGATGCACCTGAGCTCAATTTTGAGTCTCATAGCAAAGAGTCTGAATACTTATGTAAAGGGTCTGAATACTTATGTAAATAAGGTATTTCTGTTTTCTTTATTTTTATAAATGCTAAAAAAATCCTAAAAACCTGTTTTCACTTTGTCATTAAGGGGTATTGTGTTTTAGATTAATGAGGACTAAAAATTATTTCATCCATTTTAGAATAATAATAAAATGTGGAAAAAGTTAAGGGGTCTGAATACTGTCCAAATGCGCTGTATATGTGTGAAATTTAGTTTTGATTTGGAATAGACCATTATCATTATTATATGTCTTAAATGGTGAATGGAGGACGCTTTTCCCTTGGTTCATTTTCATGCCAGCCAGCTAGGATATACTCCTGTTGTAAAGAGAAACAATTTGCTTAATATTAGGAAAGTTGATAAATAAATATAATATGCCTAGCCTATAGAAAGCTGATGGGATCCTCCTCTTTTTAATAGAGGCCATCACTCTGATTTTTCTCACTCAATTGCATAGCCTATAGAAATGTTGCACAACATGAGCTCATGGGCTCTCATAAAAAGTTTGATTAGATTCAGAGTGATTTATAGGGACAATAGAGTGCTGAGTACCAGGCAGTCAGCTAGTTTGGTAGGCAACTAATGACCATCAGCATCATCAGAGCTGGGAGAAACCTAGTTACTGTGAGGTCGTGACTCGTGACTGCCGGTTTGGCGGTAATACGGTCACCATAAAAGCCCTAATCATGATACGTTGATTAATACATACTGTGTTAATTTTGGCACTGTCGTGTGCGTAGATAGCAAGTCAGTAGAGCTAACTGGCTACCTACTACTGTTAGCTAGCCAGATAGCCACGAATCATTTTTAGCTAGCTAGCTAGCTACCCACGATGAATTTACATCTACCTTGAATAACATTATATTTTGGTCATTTCTGCCTGTTTTAACTAGCTGGATAGCTATTCATTTTGAGAAACACCCCCTATATTCTACGTAGAGCTTTGACATTCCTGTGTAATGAACAGCGCTATATAAATAACATATATATTTTTTTTTTATAATATATGTTCTGTGTTGCAGGAGGCCTTACAAAGAATAATAACCACGTTGGCCAATAAAAATGAGGAGCTCCATAACTTCATGGAAACACTTAGTCACTCTCTGGCTGGTGTCCAGGTAAGATATATATATATATATATATATATATATATATATCACTCAGTCAATTACATTAAACATAACACACAGCAATAATAATCTTGGTATTACAATCTTGTACAGTAATTTCCATTTACCAAATATGCCATGTTAATCAATCTATAGACTCTTGTGACGCCGAGATATGGTTCTGGGTTCAGAGGATAATCTATATATATGTGTGTGTATGTATGTATGTATGTATGTATGTATGTATGTATGTATGTATGTATGTATGTATGTATGTATGTATATGTGTATATGTATTTGTGTTATTTTCGAAGGTGAACTCCCCACAAGCAGTGTCAGACCTGGAGGAGGAGTTTGACACGTTATTCACCGTCCTTGTTGAGATGAAGGAGAGCATGATCAGCACCATCAAACAGGAAGGGGCCAAGAAGACACAGGAAATACAGGTACCTGACCCCTAACCCCTGACCCTAACCCAACACCATCAAACAGGAGGGGTCCAAGAAGGCACACAAACTACAGGTACTATACACCTTTAGTATGAATTGAAACTCCGACTACGAGCCAGCCCTAAGCGCCCAACATCAGTGCCCGACCTCACTAATGCTCTTGTGGCTGAATAGAAGCAAGTCCCAGCAGCAATGTTCCAACATCTAGTGGAAAGCCTTTCCCAGAAAGAGTAGAGGCTGTTGTAGCTGAGCAGGTGTCCACATACTTTTGGTCATGTAGTGTATACATATACTCTCACTGGCCAGTGTATTAGATTCACCCATCTAGTACCGAGTCTGAAGTACTGGATCCGCCATGCCTGGCACCGATGATCATACCACGCTCAGAGTCCTTTAGGTCACTAGTTTTACACATCCTGATGTTCAATGGAAGAGTAACTGAATTTCCCAACGCCTTACTGCTTTATACAGCAAACTATGACTCACTGTCTGTAGGAGAGATCCATTTTCCTATATACCTAACATACTGTCCGGTGATTGTGTATATGTTGGATGAACCAGGACTAGAATACAGTATATACATATGAAGTAGACAGCAGTAGTTATATAGAATACAGTATATACATATGAAGTGGACAGCAGTAGTTATATAGAATACAGTATATACATATGAAGTAGACAGCAGTAGTTATATAGAATACAGTATATACATATGAAGTGGACAGCAGTAGTTATATAGGATGAACCAGGACTAGAATACAGTATATACATATGAAGTGGACAGCAGTAGTTATATAGGATGAACCAGGACTAGAATACAGTATATACATATGAAGTAGACAGCAGTAGTTATATAGGATGAACCAGGACTAGAATACAGTATATACATATGAAGTGGACAGCAGTAGTTATATAGAATACAGTATATACATATGAAGTGGACAGCAGTAGTTATATAGAATACAGTATATACATATGAAGTGGACAGCAGTAGTTATATAGAATACAGTATATACATATGAAGTGGACAGCAGTAGTTATATAGGATGAACCAGGACTAGAATACAGTATATACATATGAAGTGGACAGCAGTAGTTATATAGGATGAACCAGGACTAGAATACAGTATATACATATGAAGTGGACAGCAGTAGTTATATAGGATGAACCAGGACTAGAATACAGTATATACATATGAAGTGGACAGCAGTAGTTATATAGGATGAACCAGGACTAGAATACAGTATATACATATGAAGTGGGTAACACGGCATGTAAACGTTATTAAAGTGACCAGGGATTCCATGTCTATTTATATAGGGTAGCAGTCTCTTAAGGTACAGGGTTGAGTAACCAGGTGGTAGCTGGCTAGTAACAGTCACTAAGGTTCAGGGCAGGGTACTGGGTGGAGGCAGGCTAGTAACAGTAACTAAGGTTCAGGGCAGGGTACTGGGTGGAGGCCGGCTAGTAACAGTAACTAAGGGCAGGGTGCTGGGTGGAGGCAGGCTAGTAACAGTAACTAAGGTTCAGGGCAGGGTACTGGGTGGAGGCCGGCTAGTAACAGTAACTAAGGTTCAGGGCAGGGTACTGGGTGGAGGCAGGCTAGTAACAGTAACTAAGGTTCAGGGCAGGGTACTGGGTGGTAGCTGGCTAGTAACAGTAACTAAGGTTCAGGGCAGGGTACTGGGTGGAGGCAGGCTAGTAACAGTAACTAAGGTTCAGGGCAGGGTACTGGGTGGAGGCTAGTAACAGTAACTAAGGTTCAGGGCAGGGTACTGGGTGGAGGCAGGCTAGTAACAGTAACTAAGGTTCAGGGCAGGGTACTGGGTGGAGGCTAGTAACAGTAACTAAGGTTCAGGGCAGGGTACTGGGTGGAGGCAGGCTAGTAACAGTAACTAAGGTTCAGGGCAGGGTACTGGGTGGAGGCTAGTAACAGTAACTAAGGTTCAGGGCAGGGTACTGGGTGGAGGCAGGCTAGTAACAGTAACTAAGGTTCAGGGCAGGGTACTGGGTGGAGGCTAGTAACAGTCACTAAGGTTCAGGGCAGGGTACTGGGTGGAGGCAGGCTAGTAACAGTAACTAAGGTTCAGGGCAGGGTACTGGGTGGTAGCTGGCTAGTAACAGTAACTAAGGTTCAGGGCAGGGTACTGGGTGGAGGCAGGCTAGTAACAGTAACTAAGGTTCAGGGCAGGGTACTGGGTGGAGGCTAGTAACAGTCACTAAGGTTCAGGGCAGGGTACTGGGTGGAAGCTGGCTAGTAACAGTAACTAAGGTTCAGGGCAGGGTACTGGGTGGAGGCTAGTAACAGTAACTAAGGTTCAGGGCAGGGTACTGGGTGGAGGCCGGCTAGTAACAGTAACTAAGGTTCAGGGCAGGGTACTGGGTGGAGGCTGGCTAGTAACAGTAACTAAGGTTCAGGGCAGGGTACTGGGTGGTAGCTGGCTAGTAACAGTTACTAAGGTTCAGGGCAGGGTACTGGGTGGAGGCAGGCTAGTAACAGTAACTAAGGTTCAGGGCAGGGTACTGGGTGGAGGCAGGCTAGTAACAGTAACTAAGGTTCAGGGCAGGGTACTGGGTGGAGGCCGGCTAGTAACAGTAACTAAGGTTCAGGGCAGGGTACTGGGTGGAGGCTAGTAACAGTCACTAAGGGCAGGGTACTGGGTGGAGGCCGGCTAGTAACAGTAACTAAGGTTCAGGGTAGGGTACTGGGTGGTAGCTGGCTAGTAACAGTAACTAAGGGCAGGGTACTGTGTGGAGGCCGGCTAGTAACAGTCACTAAGGTTCAGGGCAGGGTACTGGGTGGAGGACGGCTAGTAACAGTAACTAAGGGCAGGGTACTGGGTGGAGGCCGGCTAGTAACAGTCACTAAGGTTCAGGGCAGGGTACTGGGTGGAGGCAGGCTAGTAACAGTAACTAAGGTTCAGGGCAGGGTACTGGGTGGAGGCTGGCTAGTAACAGTAACTAAGGTTCAGGGCAGGGTACTGGGTAGAGGCTAGTAACAGTCACTAAGGTTCAGGGCAGGGTACTGGGTGGAGGCTGGCTAGTAACAGTAACTAAGGTTCAGGGCAGGGTACTGGGTGGAGGCAGGCTAGTAACAGTAACTAAGGTTCAGGGCAGAGTACTGGGTGGAGGCAGGCTAGTAACAGTAACTAAGGTTCAGGGCAGAGTACTGGGTGGAGGCCGGCTAGTAACAGTAACTAAGGTTCAGGGCAGAGTACTGGGTGGAGGCTGGCTAGTAACAGTAACTAAGGTTCAGGGCAGGGTACTGGGTGGAGGCTGGCTAGTAACAGTAACTAAGGTTCAGGGCAGGGTACTGGGTGGAGGCTGGCTAGTAACAGTAACTAAGATTCAGGGCAGAGTACTGGGTGGAGGCAGGCTAGTAACAGTAACTAAGATTCAGGGCAGGGTACTGGGTGGAGGCCGGCTAGTGATGACTATTTAACAGTGTGATGGCCTGGAGATAGAAGCTGTTTCTCAGTCTCTCTGTCCCAGCTTTGATGCACCTGTACTGTCTCCACCTTCTAGATGGTAGCAGGGTGAACAGGCCAGGGCTCGGTGGCTGAGGTCCTTGGGGATCTTCTAGATGGTAGCAGGGTGAACAGGCCAGGGCTCAGGTGGCTGAGGTCCTTGGGGATCTTCTAGATGGTAGCAGGGTTAACATGCCAGGGCTCGGTGGCTGAGGTCCTTGGGGATCTTCTTGGCCTTCCTGTGACACCGAGTGCTGCAGGTGTCCTGGAGGGCAGGCAGTGTGCCCCCGGTCATGAGTTGGGCAGACCGCACCATCCTCTGGAGAGCCCTCCGTTTGTGGACTGTGGAATTGCCGTACCTGTCGGTGATACAGACCGACAGGATGCTCTCAGTGGTGCATCTGTAAATGTTCATGAGTGTCTTAGGGGCTCCTGAGGTTGAAGAGGCGCTGTTGGTGTGAATGGACCATGTCAGATCCTTGGTGATGTGCACGCCAAGGAACTTGAAGCATTTGACCCCTTTCCTCTGCGGCCCCGTCGATGTGGATGAGGGCGTGCTCCCATCTCCTGTCGTCCACTAACAGCTCCTTTGTTTTGTTGACGTTGCGGGAGATTCTATTTCCCCGGCACCACTCCTCCAGGGCACTAACCTCCTCCCTGTAACACCACCTCCTCCAGGGCTCTCACCTCCTCCCTGTAACACCACCTCCTCCAGGACTCTCACCTCCTCCAGGACTCTCACCTCCTCCCTGTAACACCACTCCTCCAGGCCTCTCACCTCCTCCCTGTAACACCACCTCCTCCAGGACTCTCAACTCCTCCAGGACTCTCACCTCCTCCAGGACTCTCACCTCCTCCCTGTAACACCACCTCCTCCAGGACTCTCACCTCCTCCCTGTAACACCACTCCTCCAGGACTCTCACCTCCTCCCTGTAACACCACCTCCTCCAGGACTCTCACCTCCTCCCTGTAACACCACTCCTCCAGGACTCTCACCTCCTCCAGGACTCTCACCTCCTCCCTGTAACACCATTCCTCCAGGACTCTCACCTCCTCCAGGTCTCTCACCTCCTCCCTGTAACACCACTCCTCCAGGACTCTCACCTCCTCCAGGACTCTCACCTCCTCCAGGGCTCTCACCTCCTCCCTGTAACACCACTCCTCCAGGGCTCTCACCTCCTCCAGGGCTCTCACCTCCTCCAGGGCTCTCACCTCCTCCCTGTAAAACCACTCCTCCAGGACTCTCACCTCCTCCCTGTAACACCACTCCTCCAGGACTCTCACCTCCTCCCTGTAACACCACCTCCTCCAGGACTCTCACCTCCTCCCTGTAACACCACCTCCTCCAGGGCTCTCACCTCCTCCAGGACTCTCACCTCCTCCCTGTAACACCACTCCTCCAGGACTCTCACCTCCTCCCTGTAACACCACACCTCCAGGACTCTCACCTCCTCCCTGTAACACCACCTCCTCCAGGGCTCTCACCTCCTCCAGGACTCTCACCTCCTCCCTGTAACACCACTCCTCCAGGACTCTCACCTCCTCCCTGTAACACCACTCCTCCAGGACTCTCACCTCCTCCAGGGCTCTCACCTCCTCCAGGACTCTCACCTCCTCCAGGGCTATCACCTCCTCCAGGGCTCTCACCTCCTCCAGGACTCTCACCTCCTCCAGGGCTCTCACCTCCTCCAGGGCTCTCACCTCCTCCCTGTAACATACACCCTTCCCAGCCTGGGGTCTCGCTTTCTCTGTGTGTGTGTGTGTGTGTGTGTGTGTGTGTGTGTGTGTGTGTGTGTGTGTGTGTGTGTGTGTGTGTGTGTGTGTGTGTGTGTGTGTGAGATATATACTGGTAGTAATGGATGTGTGTTGTTGTGGTTCTTGGTTAATGTACCCCCCTCTCTCAGGCAGCCTGGGGTGTGTGTGTGATGTCATCGTGCTGCTATGGCAGTTTCCTAGCCAACTCTCTAAGTCCATTGAACAGGAACAAAAAGTGTCTGAAATTACCCCCCAAATAAGAGATTACCACTTTATCCCTCTTTGAGGGTGAACACTGCCTGGTATGCTGGTCCTCATTACGTCAAGCTCACTCAGTTGGTAGAGAATGGTGCTTGTAATACCAGAGTAGTGGAACCACCCCATACCTAAAATGTATGCGTGACTGTAAGTCACTTTGGATAAAAGCGTCTGCTACTTGGCATATAATATATACTCATTGGCCAGTTTATTAGGTAAACCACACTGTTCGTGAAAATGTTTCGCTCCTACAGACAGTGGAGGCATGTGGCTTGTTATATAAAGCAGGCATCGAGGCATTCAGTTACTGTTCCATTGAATGTTAGACTGGATAAAACTAGTGACCTAAGTGACTGAGTGATGTCATTATGGGGTATTGTGATGTCATTATGGGGTATTGTGATGTCATAACAAGGTATTGTGTGTAGATTGAGGGGGGAAAAAACTATTTGATAAATTTTAGGATGAAGCTGTAACGTAACAAAATGTGGAAAAAGTCAAAGGGTCTGAATACTTTCACTATAAGTGACTGAGCCTGGTACACAGGTTCCAGTATCTCAGAAACGGCCTCCTGGGATTTTCACGCACGACAGTGTCTCGGGTTTACTGCGAATGATGCAACAAACAAAAACATCCAGTCAGCAACAGTCCTGTAGGTGAAAACAGCTCGTTGATGAGAAAGGTTGAAAGGAGAATGGAAAGAATCATGCAAGTTAACAAGTGGGCCACAAACAGACCAATAACGACGCAGTTCTATTGCATGAGACGACCACACGGTGTTTCACTCCTATCAGCTAGAAAAAACAGCTCCAGTGGGCGGGTCATCACCAACACTGGACAACTGAGGAGTGGCTAGAGGGGGCGGGTCATCACCAACTGAGGAGTGGCTAGAGGGGCCGGGTCATCACCAACACTGGACAACTGAGGAGTGGCTAGAGGGGGCGTGTCATCACCAACACTGGACAACTGAGGAGTGGCTAGAGGGGGCGTGTCATCACCAACTGAGGAGTGGCTAGAGGGGGCGGGCCATCACCAACACTGGACAACTGAGGAGTGGCTAGAGGGGGCGGGTCATCACCAACACTGGACAACTGAGGAGTGGCTAGAGGGGGCGTGTCATCACCAACACTGGACAACTGAGGAGTGGCTAGAGGGGGCGTGTCATCACCAACTGAGGAGTGGCTAGAGGGGGCGTGTCATCACCAACACTGGACAACTGAGGAGTGGCTAGAGGGGGCGTGTCATCACCAACTGAGGAGTGGCTAGAGGGGGCGTGCCATCACCAACTGAGGAGTGGCTAGAGGGGGCGTGTCATCACCAACTGAGGAGTGGCTAGAGGGGGCGGGCCATCACCAACACTGGACAACTGAGGAGTGGCTAGAGGGGGCGGGTCATCACCAACACTGGACAACTGAGGAGTGGCTAGAGGGGGCGTGTCATCACCAACTGAGGAGTGGCTAGAGGGGGCGTGTCATCACCAGAATCCCAGTTCCTGTTGCGTCATGCTGATGAGTCCATGGCCCCATCCTGCCTGGTGTCAACGTTACAAGCTGGTGGTGTAATGGTGTGGGGAATGTTTTCCTGGCACACATTAGGTCCCTTGATACCAATTGAGCAATGTTCCCACGCCTCGAAGAATTCCAGTTGTTCTGGAGGCAAATGGGGGTCCGACTAGATTGGTGTACCTAATAAACTGGCTAGTGAACTCACATACTCATGTCTCATCATGTGAACCATGGAAACATACACTACCGTTCAAAAGTTTGGCATCACTTAGAATTTTCCTTGTTTTTGAAAGAAAAGCTATTTCTTTTGTCTATTAAAATAACATCAAATTGATCAGAAATACAGTGTAGACATTGTTAATGTTGTAAATGACTATTGTAGCTGGAAACGGCTGATTTTTTTTTTTTTTTTAATGGAATATCTACATAGGCGTACAGAGGCCCATTATCAGCAACCATCACTCCTGTGTTCCAATGGCACGTTGTTTTAGCTAATCCAAGTTTATCATTTTAAAAGGCTAATTGATCATTTAGAAAATATTTTTCCAAATATGTTAACACAGCTGAAAACTGTTGTTCTGATTTAAAAAAAGCAATAAAACTGGCCTTCTTTAGACTAGTTGAGTATCTGGAGCATCAGCATTTGTGGGCTGGTCACGGATGCACCTCAGCCACGCTCAAGGTCCTAAACGATATCATTACCGCCATCGATAAAAGACAATACTGTGCAGCCATATTCATTGACCTGGCCAAGGCTTTCGACTCTGTTAATCACCGCATTCTTATCAGCAGACTAGACAGCCTTGGTTTCTCTAATGACTACTTCGCCTGGTTCACCAACTACTTCTCAGATAGAGTTCAGTGTGTCAAATCGGAGGGCCTGTTGTCCGGACCTCTGGCAGTCTCTATAGGGGTACCACAGGGTTCAATTCTCGGGCCGACTCTCTTCTCTGTATACAACAATAATGTCGCTCTTGCTGCTGGTGAGTCTCTGATCCACCTCTACGCAGACGACATTCTGTATTCTTCTGGCCCTACTTTGGACACTGTGTTAACTACCCTCCAGATGAGCTTCAATGCCATACAACTCTCCTTCCGTGGCCTCCAACTGCTCTTAAATGCAAGTAAAACTAAATGCATGCTCTTCAACCGATCGCTGCCAGCACCTGCCCGCCTGTCCAGCATCACTAATCTGGACGGTTCTGACTTAGAATATGTGGACTACTACAAATACCTAGGTGTCTGGTTAGACTGTAAACTCTCCTTCCAGACTCACATCAAACATCTCCAATCCAAAGTTATATCTAGAATTGGCTTCCTATTTCGCAACAAGCATCAATCACTCATGCTGCCAAACATACCCTCGTAAAACTGACTATCTTACCGATCCTTGACTTTGGCGATGTCATTTACAAAATAGCCTCCAACACTCCACTCAACAAATTGGATGCAGTCTATCACAGTGCCATCCGTTTTGTCACCAAAGCCCATATACTACCCACCACTGCGACCTGTATGCTCTCGTTGGCCGGCTCTCACTTCATATTCGTCGCCAAACCCACTGGCTTCAGGTCATCTATAAGTCTTTGCTAGGTAAAGCCCCGCCTTATCTCAGCTCACTGGTCACCATAGCAACACCCACCTGTAGCACGCGCTCCAGCAGGTATATCTCACTGGTCACCCCCAAAGCTAACTCCTACTTTGGCTGCCTTTCCTTCCAGTTCTCTGCTGCCAATGGTTGGAACGAATTGCAAAAATCACTGAAGCTGGAGACTCATATCTCCCTCACTAGCTTTAAGCACCAGCTGTCAGAGCAGCTCACAGATCACTGCACCTGTACATAGCCCATCAGTAAATAGCCCATCCAACTACCTCATCCCCATACTGTTATTTATTTTGCTCCTTTGCACCCCAGTATCTCTTCTTGCACATTCATCTTCTGCACATCTATCACTCCACTGTTTAATTGCTAAATTGTAATTATTTCACCACTATGGCCTATTTATTGCCTTACCTCCCTAATCTTAGTACGTACATTTGCACACACTGTATATAGATTTTACTAATGTGTTATTTGACTGTGCGTTTGTTTATTCCATGTGTAACTCTGTGTTGTTTTTGTCGCACTGCTTGCTTTGTCTTGGCCAGGTCGCAGTTGTAAATGAGAACTTGATCTCAACTGGCCTACCTGGTTAAATAAAGATGAAAAAAAAAAATATATATATATATATATATATATATATATATATATATAATTTTTGTATATATCTTTTTTTTAAACATTTGTTGGTTCGATTTCAGGCTCAAAATGGCCAGAAACAAATAACTTTCTTCTGAAACTCGTCAATCTATTCTTGTTCTGAGAAATGAAGGCTATTCCATGTGAGAAATTGCCAAGAAACTAAAGATCTCGTTCAACGCTGTGTACTACTCCCTTCACAGAACAGCGCAATCTGGCTCTAACCAGAATAGAAAGAGGAGTGGGAGGCCCCGGTGCACATCTGAGCAAGAGGACAGGTACATTAGAGTGTCTCGTTTGAGAAACAGACGCCTCACAAGTCCTCAACTGGCAGCTTCATTAAATAGTACCTGCAAAACACCAGTCTCAACATCAACAGTGAAGACGCGACTCCAGGATGCTGGCCTTCTAGGTTTCCAGCTACAATAGTAATTTACAACATTAACAATGTTTACACTCTATTTCTGATCAATTTGATGTTATTTTAATGGACAACAAATTCGCTTTTCTTTCAAAAACTAGGACATTTCTAAGTTACTCCAAACTTTTGCACTTTAGTGTATGTTTTCATCATGTGACTCATGGAAACACAGATGTTCGTCATGTGACCCATGGAAACACAATGTTCGTCATGTCACCCATGGAAACACATACACCTGTTTGTTTTATTTCATTAAAGTTATTAATCCGTGTCAGTGGCATTTTAATAACAGACAAACTAAACCATGTTGTTCATGATCCGTTTTAACAGTTAATATTCCCTTCAATGCATTTTTTCTAGGAGTTGCCCTTTTTAAGCTGTTTTGCCAGCATTTACTATTGTTATGAGTTTGTCTGTCAGCTGATGAACCAAAATATTATTGTATTACTATGAGCTCAGCTAGCCTTCCCCAACCAAGGAGGTGTTCTGTTACCTTTCCCAGTCTCTGGTCTTCTCTCCTTGGGGTACTCTCTGTTACCTTTCCCCGTCTCTGGTCCTCTCTCCTTGGGGTACTCTCTGTTACCTTTCCCCCTCTCTGGTCCTCTCTCCTTGGGGTACTCTCTGTTACCTTTCCCCCTCTCTGGTCCTCTCCTTGGGGTTCCTGGAACCTGAGAGGAGGCTTAGCAATAGCAGCTGATAGCTGACCATTAGAAGACCTTGTAGCTAACTCTGTCCTGTAGGAAGGACAGTTATGAGAGCCTGTTCAGCCTCCTGTACATCCCAAATGGCCCCCTATTCCCTATATAGTGATTAGACCAAAGCCCTATGGAACCCTATTCCCTATATATAGTGCACTACTTTAGACCAAAGCTCTATGGAACCCTATTCCCTATATATAGTGCACTACTTTAGACCAAAGCCCTATGGAACCCTATTCCCTATATATAGTGCACTACTTTAGACCAGAGCTCTATGGAACCCTATTCCCTATATAGTGATTAGACCAAAGCCCTATGGAACCCTATTCCCTATATAGTGCACTACTTTAGACCAGAGCCCTATGGAACCCTATTCCCTATATAGTGATTAGACCAAAGCCCTATGGAACCCTATTCCCTATATATAGTGCACTACATTAGACCAGAGCTCTATGGAACCCTATTCCCTATATATAGTGCACTACTTTAGACCAGAGCCCTATAGAACCCTATTCCCTATATAGTGCACTACTTTAGACCAGAGCCCTATTGAACCCTATTCCCTATATAGTGCACTACTTTAGACCAGAGCTCTATGGAACCCTATTCCCTATATAGTGCACTACTTTAGACCAGAGCCCTATGGAACCCTATTCCCTATATAGTGATTAGACCAAAGCCCTATGGAACCCTATTCCCTATATAGTGCACTACTTTAGACCAGAGCCCTATGGAACCCTATTCCCTATATAGTGCACTACTTTAGACCAGAGCTCTATGGAACCCTATTCCCTATATAGTGCACTACTTTAGACCAGAGCCCTATGGAACCCTATTCCCTATATATAGTGCACTACTTTAGACCAGAGCCCTATGGAACCCTATTCCCTATATAGTGCACTACTTTAGACCAGAGCCCTATGAAACCCTATTCCCTATTTAGTGCACTCCAAGAGTGTGCAAAGCTGTCATCAAGACAAAGGGTGGCTACTTTGAAGAATCTCAAATATAAAATATATTTAGATTTGTTTAACACTTTTTTTTGGTTACTACATGCTTCCATATGTGTTATTTCATAGTTTTGATGTCTTCACTATTAGTCTACAATGTAGAAAATAGTAAAAAATAAAGAAAACCCCTCGAATGAGTTGTTGTGTCCAAACTCTTGACTGTGTGTGTGTATTTTTAATTTATATATATATATATGTATATAGTGGATGCTTTTAGTTAGTTCTATTTAAAATCAGGCTTCAACATGTTGTAACAGCTCACCCTTCTGAAATGTCTTTTTGTCCCCCTCTTTGTTCCGTAGCATCAACTGACACAGAGCGGCAGTGCCTTGAAGAGTGCAGTGGAGCTGCTGGAGTTTGCAAACAAAGCTCTGGATATTAAAGACGAGGACGAGTTCACTAAGGTAGAGGCTGCTGTTCTCTAGGGCTAGGCCAAAAAAACAAACATTATAATTGGGTGTGTAAGTATGAAGTGATTTCAGTGCCAACAGACATTTTTATTTCCATAGGATATTGATTTAGAATTTCACATTTTTTTGCATTTTGCACAAATTGAATCATTCAATTCATCAGTTGAACTTGTATTTCGTGATTTGAAACTGAATTGAGTGAATATTGCATTCGGTTTTCAAATATTAAAATTCAATATTTTATATATTCAGTTTCGATATGGTAGATATTGCATTCATTGTCTCTGTATCAAGTCTATCAAAGTTTAATGTATTCAACTTTTCAGATTCAGTATTTCAAATTCAGTTCTCTAAATTCAGATTCAAAACCAGAGACAACATCCTGGTTACTTTGCAGGCCAGGAAAAGTAGAGGAGAACAGAGAATGAAACACTCACTGTGGTAAACAGAAGCTTCTTGCGATTTCTGAAGCCAAAGTATGGCATGTTGAATTTATTTTTCTTCCTATGAATTTGGCTTTAGCGTTCTAATTGTTTCGGGCTATAAGCTATTATGACCCCATTCCTGAAAGCTGCGCGTGGGTCTGTCTGCCTTCTGTCCCCTCTATGATGATGATGACAGGCCACGTTAGAAGGGAGTGTCATAAAAAAATAAAAAATTGTCCCCCCGTAAGAATACAGTTGAATAGCCCTGTCATAGCCCTTCGAAGGATAGCCTTTCCACTCCCTATTTTAATCTTTGTCTTGTGACTGACTGGGATCGAACCAGGTCTCCTGCATGTCCAGGGAGTCTCAGCTTTCAGGAAAGGGGTCATAATAGTTTATAGTAGTTCAAATGCTAGAGCCAGATTCATAGGAAGAAAAATAAATTCAACATGGCACATTGGCTTCAGAACCCGCAAAAAGGTTCGGTTTACCGCAGTGAGCATTTTTTCATTCTCTGTTCTCCTCTACTTTTCCTGGCCTGCAAAGTACCAGGATGTTGTCTCCTTGGTTTGGATCTGAATTCAGATAACTTGAATCTGAATGCATCTGAGAAGTTGAAATATTATAAAACTTTGATCAACTTGAAATTATAGTTTGTCAACTTGATACACAGACAATGAATGCAATATCTACCATATTGAAACTGAATATATAAATATTGCATTTGAATATTCAATTAAATTGTGAATTACAAATGTTCAAACATTTCAAATTCAATGTCCTAATACAAATTCTAAATGATGGAATTCAAATACAATTTGTTGGCACTGAAATCACTCCGTATTTAAGCCTTAGACAATAACATTATTTGAATGTGATCAGCTGACGAGGACTACCAGGAAGTGAATGAAGGCCAACGGTGATTTATGAGTCAAGTGCCTCGTATAGCTGTCGTAGGTTGTAGTATGTCTTCACTGTAAAGTGAAACTACATGGAGTTTCTTTGGTTATTTTTGGATTACTTTCAAAGTGTGATACTATGATGAATAGTGTTCTCCTGAACTAACAAACATGATTTTCCTAAATTTCCTATAATACAGTAACAGAATCTTGAGTCCCGTGCCTGTACCCCATCCTGTACCCCACCCCGTGCCTGTACCCCATCCTGTACCTTATCCCGTGCCTGTACCCCATCCCGTTGCCTGTACCCCATCCCGTTGCCTGTACCCCATCCCGTGCCTGTACCCCACCCCGTGCCTGTACCCCACCCCGTGCCTGTACCCCACCCCGTGCCTGTACCCCACCCCGTGCCTGTACCCTATCCCGTGCCTGTACCCCACCCCATGCCTGTACCCCATCCTGTACCCCATCCCGTGCCTGTACCCCTTCCCGTGCCTGTACCCCATCCTGTACCCCATCCCGTGCCTGTACTCATCCCGTGCCTGTACCCCACCCCGTGCCTGTACCCCACCCCGTGCCTGTACCCCACCCCGTGCCTGTACCCCACCCCGTGCCTGTACCCCACCCCGTGCCTGTACCCCACCCCGTGCCTGTACCCCACCCCGTGCCTGTACCCCACCCCGTGCCTGTACTTCACCCCGTGCCTGTACCCACCCCGTGCCTTTTCCCTCACCCCGTGCCTGTACCTCACCCCGTGCCTGTACCCCACCCCGTGCCTGTACCCCATCTCGTGCCTGTACCTCCTCCCGTGCCTGTACCCCATCCCGTGCCTGCATGGCTGTACTAAATATGATATCTCTATTGTACTAACGGTCCCACTTCTTCTTTCTCCTCTTCCTCTCCTCCTCTTCTTCCAAGGCTGCCAAGCAGATCAAAGATAGGTACGGTACACTCTTTCCCTTCTTTAGTCTCTGGACATGCTTGCCTGGAAACCCGACGTTGAATTGCATTGAATTCTAAGTCGTGCAGAAATGACTGTTTTTTTTATCAGGAAAGTTTACTCTCACGACCTTTTACAAACCAGAAAATAAAATGTTAACATACTTTACTGGTTGTCTGCGCGGTTGGTCCTTTTGGCGGTAGGAATGAATTCTACTTTTCCACAGGAAAGTATAATTAAAACACCTGGAGCATGTGCAGAAGGTCAAAATACCTGCGTGAGACGCATGCATACTAGCAGAGCTGGTGTTTACATGGTTCTGCGCGTGCTTCAGGTGTTACAAATACGAACGCAATACCGGCGCTTTGAAAAGTTGATGTAATTATACTTTCCTGTGGATATATTGTCTCACATTCCTACCGCCAAAAGGACCAACCATACGGATAACCGATACAGTAAGTTAAAAACAACATTCTGGCTTGTTCATATAAGGACACAAAGTTCCGTGCCTTGGGCCATTTTTATTTTCTCATTTGAAAAATAAATCATCATAAAAATATATATATATATTCTACACAATAAAGAGAATCTATTACATGTCAACGTCTAAATATTTCTCCCACCATTGATCAAAGCTCAGAACGCTTATATTCTTCATCTGACTGAGTTCTAATCGCGTCTACCTCATTGAGAACCAGTGGTTAGTTCGTTATGTTCTCCTACCTCATTGAGAACCAGTGGTTAGTTCGTTATGTTCTCCTGCCTCTTTGAGAACCAGTGGTTAGTTTGTTATGTTCTTCTGCCTCTTAGTGAACCAATGGTTAGTTCGTTATGTTCTCCTGCCTCTTTGAGAACCAGTGGTTAGTTCGTTATGTTCTCCTGCCTCATTGAGAACCAGTGGTTAGTTCGTTATGTTCTCCTGCCTCATTGAGAACCAGTGGTTAGTTCGTTATGTTCTCCTGCCTCATTGAGAACAAGTGGTTAGTTCGTTATGTTCTCCTGCCTCTTTGAGAACCAGTGGTTAGTTCGTTATGTTCTCCTGCCTCTTTGAGAACCAGTGGTTAGTTCGTTATGTTCTCCTGCCTCATTGAGAACCAGTGGTTAGTTCGTTATGTTCTCCTGCCTCATTGAGAACCAGTGGTTAGTTCGTTATGTTCTCCTGCCTCATTGAGAACCAGTGGTTAGTTCGTTATGTTCTCCTGCCTCTTTGAGAACCAGTGGTTAGTTCGTTATGTTCTCCTGCCTCTTTGAGAACCAGTGGTTAGTTCGTTATGTTCTCCTGCCTCTTTGAGAACCAGTGGTTAGTTCGTTATGTTCTCCTGCCTCATTGAGAACCAGTGGTTAGTTCGTTATGTTCTCCTGCCTCTTTGAGAACCAGTGGTTAGTTCGTTATGTTCTCCTGCCTCATTGAGAACCAGTGGTTAGTTCGTTATGTTCTCCTGCCTCTTTGAGAACCAGTGGTTAGTCATTTACTCTACCGTTGAAAAGTTTTGGGTCACTTAGAAATGTCCTTGTTTTTGAAAGAAAAGCAAGTTTTTGTCCATTTTAAAATAACATCAAATTGATCAGAAATACAGTGTAGACGTTGTAAATGACTATTGTAGCTGGAAACGGCTGATTTTTAATGGAATATCTACATAGGCGTACAGAGGCCCATTATCAGCAACCATCATTCCTGTGTTCCAATGGCATGTTGTGTTAGCTAATCCAAGTTTATCATTTTAAAAGGCTAATTGATCATTAGAAAACCCTTTTGCAATTATGTTAGCACAGCTGAAAACTGTTGTACTGATTTAAAGAAGCAATAAAACTGGCCTTCTTTCGACTAGTTGAGTATCTGGAGCATCAGCATTTGTGGGTTTGATTACAGGCTCAAAATGTCCAGAAACAAATAACTTTCTTCTGAAACTCGTCAGTCTATTCTTGTTCTGAGAAATGAAGGCTATTCCATGCAAAGAAATTGCCAAGAAACTGAAAATCTCGTACAACGATGTGTACTACTCCCTTCACAGAACAGCGCAAACTGGCTCTAACCAGAATAGAAATGGTGGGAGGCCCCGGTGCACAACTTAGTTAGTTTTGTCTCCTGTCTCTTTGTGAACCAGTGGTTAATTCGTTTTGTCTCCTGTCCCTTTGTGAACCAGTGGTTAATTAGTTATGTTCTCCTGTGTCTCCAGGATTTGCCTTTAGCAGCATATTCACCTCTCTCTTAAACGGCTAAGTCCGCCCTCTCACGACAGAGGCTGAGGGCGACATGAAACTAACTACCCAGTTCGCAGTCGACTCGATACGCAACACGTGTATAGATGCTGCTGACGGTGGGTTGGCAAGGAGCAAAACATATGCCACTAAGTTCTCATAATGACTTTGCTGTACAGAGAGTAGGTTACTGAGATATATACGGTGATGTGATGCTCAGTGGTGAGACTGAGGCTGCAATGCATGTAGGAAGAAGCAGAGGAGACAGAGAAGAGGTCGGTACAGTGGTTCCCAAACTTGACAAAATCTGTACTGATCTAATCAAACAAGTTCGGGAAACTTAAAAAAAATAAAATAATAATAAGATACCGTATGTATCAATATGGACATCTCCATAGGACCTATCTTCCCTGCAGGGAACATTTTATAATACAAACGATCCATTTTTTAATTTTTTTTTTAAAATGTCCAACGTTTTTGTTTTGTCGCTGATGTGTTGTATCAGTGTAAATCACCTCCCATTTTATAACATTGCAGTTGCTATAGCTAACATGCTATGTGTTTTGTAGCTGGACTGAGGGGAATGAACCTACAGCAGCAGGTGATAATGACTGGGGTCATTGTTGCACGTTTTTACTGTTCTCCAAATAGCATTTGAACGTTTTTAGGTTTCATCCAGACCTCACTAAAACGAAAACCCTATGTAGAGGCCGTGAGAGGGAACTTCCCTGATTCAAACGCTAAATTCTGCCCAACATAGAATTCAATGAAATTCAACGTCGGGTTTCCAGACAATGGACATGCCTGGTATCACGTTGCAGTGCTGTGAGAAGCCTAGCTTAGCGGTTTAGAGTCATAATCTGGTCAAATAGTTAGA
This sequence comes from Salmo trutta, assembly GCF_901001165.1. Classification (NCBI taxonomy): domain Eukaryota; kingdom Metazoa; phylum Chordata; class Actinopteri; order Salmoniformes; family Salmonidae; genus Salmo; species Salmo trutta. The sequence goes on along the minus strand of NC_042971.1, from coordinate 63,814,841 downwards.
GGTCTTGTTTTATGTGCTTTACTAACTAGATGTCTTTTTTTGTAGTTGTTTTCTTCATGTAGTCAGCGATCTGGTCAGAACATCAGTGAAGTAAAAGTAACATGCATTTAGTGTATCAACATGTGTGTGTGTGTGTGTGTGTGTGTGTGAGTCTTTGTTTGCTGTTACTGACCCCAAGGTAAGTGACATTAGGCAGGTTTCCATTGACCCAGGTTTATTGGACGGGTAATGGAAAGGGAGACGTTTTCTAAAGCTCGACAACATTTTTATCCGTTCGGCGGCCTGGATTATTATTATTATTATTATTTTGTCTGACTTCATTTATTGCGACCAAATTATGATGGAAACTGTGTTTTTTCGGGGGGAAAAATGAGCATTGACAAATAATTTTGAAGGTACGCGGGGTGATGACAACGCTCCACTCCACATTTAATTCTCAAAACCCACTGATTGTTAATCAGTTGGTAGAGCATGGTGTGTGCAACGCCAGGGTTGTGGGTTCGATTCCCACGGGGGGCCAGTACAAAAAAATATATATATATATATAGATTAACATTTTACATTTTTAGTCATTTAGCAGACGCTCTTATCCAGAGAGACTTACAGTAGTGAATGCATACATTTCATATATATATATATATTTGAAATGTATGCATTCACTACTGTAAGTCTCTCTGGATAAGAGCGTCTGCTAAATGACAAAAAATGTAAAATGTTAATCTATTTTTCACAATAAAAAAATGACGTTTCTTTGCAGGATCCTTGATTTGTAAATGACCTATTGTAGCTGTAAACGGCAGGTTTCTCTGCGATGCATTATGCATACAGCCCTTGTCATGACTTTCAAGAATGCCTGAAATTGCTTCCACTTGCTTTTCTGGTTGGCTGGATGCAAGTTTCACCGACCAATTATATCAGACATACAGGAGTGCAAGTCTCACCGTGGCGACCACGGACCGTGGCGAACAGTTGGCACATGAGAATGATTTAGAATATAGCAAATATTAATGAATTTATTCGCATTCTATCAATGCTGGCTTTGGCGGGCAACCTGAGCCATGAACCAGATATTGTATGTGGGAGGGCAGACAGGGGCTGTTGCTAAATAATAAATTGGCAATCTGCCTAAATGGATAATGGAAACACTTAAACCACGTTTTCGCGAAAACGTAAATTACAAAACATTTTTGCGGTGGTTTTCATTTTTTGTGTGTGGTTTTCATTATGTCCAGCTGTTTATATCGAAAAACACCAGACAGTTAAATGGAAATGCACCGTAGCAAGCTATTGCCGAATCTATTGTCTATGCCAACTTTGTAAATGGCGACCAAAAAAATCACAAGTTAATGGAAACATTGCTCTTGTTTGTGTCTCCGACACCTGCTGGGAAGGGTAGCCTGTTCCCAGACCTCTTCCTGATCTTGCCAACTCCAACGCCGTTGCTGTCATGGCCAAGACAAACATGACAAGGAGTTGGCATGTCTCACAAAACCATATTCTTATGTATGTATTCCGATAGAAATGACATCGGTACTAAACTTTGAATGTGATAAGCACAAACAGACTGGCACTCAGGCTAGCTGAAGGGTTTTGTTGTTTGTGTTGGTGGTGTTACTCTGCTACGGTGGCCTCACTGTGCCATGTTCCTCCCTGCAGGGTAACAATGGCCCCAGCCTTCAGACTGACCATGAAGCCCAAGGCCACAGACAACATGAACCATCTCATGGTGGACTTCAACCAGGAGCGACAACTCCTCCAGAACCTCAGGTTTCTGCCTGGTACGTACATGTGGCTTGTGTCCCAAGTGGCCCCTATTCCCTATATATAGTGCACTACTTTAGACCAGAGCCCTATGGAACCCTATTCCCTATATATAGTGCACTACTTTAGACCAGAGCCCTATGGAACCCTATTCCCTATATAGTGCACTACTTTAGACCAGAGCCCTATGGAACCCTATTCCCTATATAGTGCACTACTTTAGACCAGAGCCCTATGGAACCCTATTCCCTATATAGTGCACTACTTTAGACCAGAGCCCTATAGAACCCTATTCCCTATATAGTGCACTACTTTAGACCAGAGCCCTATAGAACCCTATTCCCTATATATAGTGCACTACTTTAGACCAGAGCCCTCTGGAACCCTATTCCCTATATAGTGCACTACTTTAGACCAGAGCCCTATGGAACCCTATTCCCTATATAGTGCACTACTTTAGACCAGAGCCCTATGGAACCCTATTCCCTATATAGTGCACTACTTTAGACCAGAGCCCTATGGAACCCTATTCCCTATATAGTGCACTACTTTAGACCAGAGCCCTATGGAACCCTATTCCCTATATAGTGCACTACTTTAGACCAGAGCCCTATGGAACCCTATTCCCTATATAGTGCACTACTTTAGACCAGAGCCCTATGGAACCCTATTCCCTATATAGTGCACTACTTTAGACCAGAGCCCTATGGGACCCTATTCCCTATATAGTGCACTACTTTAGACCAGAGCCCTATGGAACCCTATTCCCTATATAGTGCACTACTTTAGACCAGAGCCCTATGGAACCCTATTCCCTATATAGTGCACTACTTTAGACCAGAGCCCTATGGAACCCTATTCCCTATATAGTGCACTACTTTTGACCAGAGCCTTATGGAACCCTATTCCCTATATAGTGCACTACTTTAGACCAGAGCCCTATGGAACCCTATTCCCTATATAGTGCACTACTTTAGACCAGAGCCCTATGGAACCCTATTCCCTATATAGTGCACTACTTTAGACTAGCACACGAGTCGACCACAGATGTCCTGAGCAGCCAGACACTGCAGTACCACAGATGTCCTGAGCAGCCAGACACTACAGTACCACAGATGTCCTGAGCAGCCAGACACTACAGTACCACAGATGTCCTGAGCAGCCAGACACTACAGTACCACAGATGTCCTGAGCAGCCAGACACTACAGTACCACAGATGTCCTGAGCAGCCAGACACTACAGTACCACAGATGTCCTGAGCAGCCAGACACTACAGTACCACAGATGTCCTGAGCAGCCAGACACTACAGTACCACAGATGTCCTGAGCAGCCAGACACTACAGTACCACAGATGTCCTGAGCAGCCAGACACTACAGTACCACAGATGTCCTGAGCAGCCAGACACTACAGTACCACAGATGTCCTGAGCAGCCAGACACTAGAGTACCACAGATGTCCTGAGCAGCCAGACACTGCAGTACCACAGATGTCCTGAGCAGCCAGACACTACAGTACCACAGATGTCCTGAGCAGCCAGACACTACAGTACCACAGATGTCCTGAGCAGCCAGACACTACAGTACCACAGATGTCCTGAGCAGCCAGACACTACAGTACCACAGATGTCCTGAGCAGCCAGACACTACAGTACCACAGATGTCCTGAGCAGCCAGACACTGCAGTACCACAGATGTCCTGAGCAGCCAGACACTACAAGTACCACAGATGTCCTGAGCAGCCAGACACTACAGTACCACAGATGTCCTGAGCAGCCAGACACTACAGTACCACAGATGTCCTGAGCAGCCAGACACTACAGTACCACAGATGTCCTGAGCAGCCAGACACTACAGTACCACAGATGTCCTGAGCAGCCAGACACTACAGTACCACAGATGTCCTGAGCAGCCAGACACTACAGTACCACAGATGTCCTGAGCAGCCAGACACTACAGTACCACAGATGTCCTGAGCAGCCAGACACTACAGTACCACAGATGTCCTGAGCAGCCAGACACTACAGTACCACAGATGTCCTGAGCAGCCAGACACTACAGTACCACAGATGTCCTGAGCAGCCAGACACTACAGTACCACAGATGTCCTGAGCAGCCAGACACTACAGTACCACAGATGTCCTGAGCAGCCAGACACTACAGTACCACAGATGTCCTGAGCAGCCAGACACTACAGTACCACAGATGTCCTGAGCAGCCAGACACTACAGTACCACAGATGTCCTGAGCAGCCAGACACTACAGTACCACAGATGTCCTGAGCAGCCAGACACTACAGTACCACAGATGTCCTGAGCAGCCAGACACTACAGTACCACAGATGTCCTGAGCAGCCAGACACTACAGTACCACAGATGTCCTGAGCAGCCAGACACTACAGTACCACAGATGTCCTGAGCAGCCAGACACTACAGTACCACAGATGTCCTGAGCAGCCAGACACTACAGTACCACAGATGTCCTGAGCAGCCAGACACTACAGTACCACAGATGTCCTGAGCAGCCAGACACTACAGTACCACAGATGTCCTGAGCAGCCAGACACTGCAGTACCACAGATGTCCTGAGCAGCCAGACACTACAGTACCACAGATGTCCTGAGCAGCCAGACACTGCAGTACCACAGATCATAATGAACCACTCAACAAGACTAAATAACCCAGAAGAGAACAGGTTCTTCAGGGAACTAACCCAGAAAGTAGAAGACCTTTCTCATTTTAGTGATTCCCTCTATGTACTACTGAAGTACTACTGAAGTACTACTGAAGTACTACTGAAGTACTACTGAAGTACTACTGATGGGGATGAGCTGTAGGGCAGTAGAGCTGTAGGGCTGTAGGGCAGTAGAGCTGTAGGGCAGTAGAGCTGTAGGGCTGTAGGGCTGTAGGGCAGTAGGGCTGTAGGGCAGTAGGGCAGTAGGGCTGTAGGGCTGTAGGGCTGTAGGGCTGTAGGGCTGTAGAGCTGTAGGTCAGTAGAGCTGTAGGGCTGTAGAGCTGTAGGGCTGTAGAGCTGTAGGTCAGTAGAGCTGTAGGGCTGTAGAGCTGTAGAGCTGTAGGTCAGTAGAGCTGTAGTTCAGTAGAGCAGTAGAGCAGTAGAGCTGTAGGCCAGTAGAGCTGTAGAGATGTAGAGCTGTAGGTCTGTAGGGCTGTAGGGCAGTAGAGCTGTAGAGCTGTAGGGCAGTAGAGCAGTAGACCTGTAGGGCAGTAGGGCAGTAGAGCTGTAGGGCAGTAGAGCTGTAGGGCTAGGGCTGTAGACCTGTGTTTCTCACTGAGGTCCAGCGGTCTGTATTCTTGAGGTTTGAGTATTACTGATACATCAGATTAGCTGTATGCCTTGCTGTGGCACTGGTGAAGCTTTGAATAGCTTTAAGGGCAGTCTGTCAGTGTAGTGGAGCAAACCTCAAACCGACGGCTTACGTTGATACATCAGATTAGCTGTATGCCTTGTTGTGGACCTGGAGAAGCTTTGAGGGCAGTCGTCACAGTGGCAAAACTAGACTAGAGAACTGCTTTAATAGGACAAATCCTTCTCAAGCTGACTGTGTGTATGTACACGTGTGCGGTTGAGGCAAGGCCGTGGCTCGTCAGCGCTGTGGCTCGTCAGCGCTGCTCTCTCTGTTGCTCGGAGCGAGTAGACATGCTCAGTGGACCGTGAGAGCAGAGCTTCAGTCCTCTCTAAGTCTTCAACTGTAACTAAAAGAGACAGACTAGCCCTTACCTCTTTGGCATGGTTAGAGAGCAGTCTGGAGTGTAGTAGGCATGGACTGTGTCCCAAATGAACCCTGTCCTACTTTAGACCAGAGCCAAATGGAACCCTATTCCCTATATAGTGCACTACTTTAGACCAGAGCCCTATGAAACCCTATTCCCTATATAGTGCACTACTTTAGACCAGAGCCCTATGGAACCCTATTCCCTATATAGTGCACTACTTTAGACCAGAGCCCTATGGAACCCTATTCCCTATATAGTGCACTACTTTAGACCAGAGCCCTATGGAACCCTATTCCCTATATAGTGCACCAGATAGTGTACAGGGTACCAGTTCAGACACTGCCCATAGAGTAACCTAACAGTGTTTTCCAGGGTGGCAGTGCTGTGAAGGCTGAACAAATATAGAAATGTGAAACCTAACTCTAACCTTATATAACCTCCATAACTTCTCAGATGGGATTACTAGAAGGAAGCACAGCGATATGTTACTTCAGATCTGGGCCGGTATTCATCAAGTGGCTCGGAGTAGGAGATCCAATCTAGGAATGGGGTTCCATAGGGCTCTGGTCTAAAGTAGTGTACTATATATAGGGAATAGGGTTCCATAGAGCTCTGGTCTAAAGTAGTGCACTATATAGGGAATAGGGTTCCATAGAGCTCTGGTCTAAAGTAGTGCACTATATAGGGAATAGGGTTCCATAGGGCTCTGGTCTAAAGTAGTGCACTACATAGGGAATAGGGTTCCATAGGGCTCTGGTCTAAAGTAGTGTACTATATATAGGGAATAGGGTTCCATAGAGCTCTGGTCTAAAGTAGTGCACTATATAGGGAATAGGGTTCCATAGGGCTCTGGTCTAAAGTAGTGCACTATATAGGGAATAGGGTTCCATAGGGCTCTGGTCTAAAGTAGTGCACTATATAGGGGATAGGGTTCCATAGGGCTCTGGTCTAAAGTAGTGCACTATATAGGGAATAGGGTTCTATAGGGCTCTGGTCTAAAGCAGTGCACTATATAGGGAATAGGGTTCCATAGGGCTCTGGTCTAAAGTAGTGCACTATATAGGGAATAGGGTTCCATAGGGCTCTGGTCTAAAGTAGTGCACTATATAGGGAATAGGGTTCCATAGGGCTCTGGTCTAAAGTAGTGCACTATATAGGGAATAGGGTGCCATAGGGCTCTGGTCTAAAGTAGTGCACTATATAGGGAATAGGGTTCCATAGGGCTCTGGTCTAAAGTAGTGCACTATATAGGGAATAGGGTTCCATAGGGCTCTGGTCTAAAGTAGTGCACTATATAGGGAATAGGGTTCCATAGGGCTCTGGTCTAAAGTAGTGCACTATATAGGGAATAGGGTTCCATAGGGCTCTGGTCTAAAGTAGTGCACTATATAGGGAATAGGGTTCAATAGGGCTCTGGTCTAAAGTAGTGCACTATATAGGGAATAGGGTTCCATAGGGCTCTGGTCTAAAGTACTGCACTACATAGGGAATAGGGTTCTATAGGGCTCTGGTCTAAAGTAGTGCACTATATAGGGAATAGGGTTCCATAGGGCTCTGGTCTAAAGTAGTGCACTATATAGGGAATAGGGTTCCATAGGGCTCTGGTCTAAAGTAGTGCACTATATAGGGAATAGGGTTCCATAGGGCTCTGGTCTAAAGTAGTGCACTATATAGGGATCAGGTCCCCCCCTGTCCATTCATTATAATCTAAAAGGCTGAACTGATCCCAGATCAGCACTCCTACTCTGAGGTGCTTTATGAATACAGACCTTGTTGTATTTCTAGTGGGATGGTACACAACCAGACAGGATGACTGATTTTGATGTTTATCAGAAATTGGCTTAGCCAAAGTACGCAAAACCACCTGATGCCGCAGCCAAGCCCAGCATCACTGATGCTGCCGAGCTCCAGCTAGCTCTGTGTGCAGGAGCCTACCCACCATGGCGCCACAGCCCCCTCCACCTCCACTGTTCCGGGTGATCTTGGAACAGAGGAGCCAGCCCAGGTTAGCCTGGGATCCTACCCTTAGCCGCAGGTTTTCTGTCCAACAACATTTATATAATAGCAACTATTCATAGGAAGAGAGAGAGGCTGGAATACTCGGTTACTGCAGACGCTGCATTATGCCACATCAACCGTGTGTGTGTGTGTGTGTGTGTGTGTGTGTGTGTGTGTGTGTGTGTGTGTGTGTGTGTGTGTGTGTGTGTGTGTGTGTGTGTGTGTGTGTGTGTGTGTGTAAATAGATTAAATAAAAATATAGGACACACATCACGACGAGAGACACCACAACACTACATAGAGACCTAAAACAACAACATAGCATGGCAGCAACACAACATGACAACAACATGGCAGCAACACAACATGACAACAACATGGTAGCAACATGACAACAACATGGTAGCAACACAACATGACAAGAACATGGTAGCAACACAACATGACAACAACATGGTAGCAACACAACATGACAACAACATGGTAGCAACACAACATGACAACAACATGGTAGGAACACAACATGACAACAACATGGTAGCAACACAACATGACAACAACATGGTAGCAACACAACATGACAGCAACACAACATGACAACAACATGGTAACAACACAACATGACAACAACATGGTAGCAACACAACATGACAACAACATGGTAGCAACACAACATGACAACAACATGGTAGCAACACAACATGACAACACAACATGGTAACACAACATGACAACACAACATGGCAGCAACACAACATGGTAGAAACACATGACAACAACATGACAACAACATGGTAGCAACACATGACAACAACATGGTAGAAACACATGACAACAACATGGTAGCAACACATGACAACAACATGGCAGAAACACAACATGGTAGAAACACATGACAACAACATGGTAGCAACACATGACAACAACATGGCAGCAACACAACATGACAACAACATGGTAGCATCACAACATGACAACAACATGGCAGCAACACAACATGACAACAACATGGTAGCATCACAACATGACAACAACATGGTAGCATCACATAACAACATGGTAGCAATACAACATGACAACAACATGACAACAACATGGTATGATGGGCAGCTGGCAAGAAATCGGATGCATTTGTCTGCGATTGTGGACATTATCGAGATCCTTTTGGGGGGCGTCCACAGCTACATGCGAGAACTCCTTTTCCACTTTGACAAAACGTTTTCAGTCAGCGCAGAAGAAGCATTCTACCCCCGAGGAAAGCTCTTCTAAGCCAACTGGCATTTGATGGGGATTGTACAAAAAGTTTTCAGAGGAGAATGGAATGATCAAATACTCAGGAAGTTTCACAGAGTATCGAAGGATGCTGCAACTCTTTTGAAAAGGAAACATGAAACAAGCAAGCTGTTTTTTTTGTTTTTTTTATCAAAATCTTGCCTTAGTGTGTAGGGCCGCCGTCCATGGTGCTGAGAGGGCACAGCGAGATTCCGTGCCATTCAACATGTCACTTCCTGATCAAAAGCATGTCTTTTTTTTATGTTTATTGTGATATAAAGCAGAATCCAGTAGAATTCCAATGTGAGAACCCAAACGGCGCCTCTGGGTACAGCTACATATCAGTACATTCTATTATGGTTGTCTTGGCAGCCTATAGGTTTCACATTGCTTTAAACAGAACTGTACCTATTGGAAATGTGTTTATGGTAGGCTGCCATTGCTTAATTCATTAGGTGGGTTGAATTTGATTCACAGAAGTGTATTGTGCCATATCACAATGTGTTGCTGAACTCATGAGCACCGAGCGGCATGATTCTCCATGTTTGAAGCGGGGCTATGGGTCTATTGGTTTGTTAAGACAGCTGTAGTAGGCTGCATCTCACTGTAGTAGACTGTAGGCTGCATCTCACTGTAGTAGGCTGTAGGCTGCATCTCACTGTAGCAGGCTGCATCTCACTGTAGTAGACTGCATCTCACTGTGGTAGACTGCATCTCACTGTGGTAGGCTGTAGGCTGCATCTCACTGTAGTAGGCTGTAGGCTGCATCTCACTGTAGTAGGCTGTAGACTGCATCTCACTGTAGAAGGCTGTAGACTGCATCTCACTGTAGTAGGCTGTAGACTGCATCTCACTGTAGTAGGCTGTAGACTGCATCTCACTGTAGTAGGCTGTAGACTGCATCTCACTGTAGCAGGCTGTAGACTGCATCTCACTGTAGCAGGCTGCATCTCACTGTAGCAGGCTGCATCTCACTGTAGCAGGCTGTATCTCACTGTAGTAGGCTGTAGGCTGTATCTCACTGTAGTAGGCTGTATTTCACTGTAGTAGGCTGTATCTCACTGTAGCAGGCTGCATCTCACTGTAGCAGGCTGGAGGCTGCATCTCACTGTAGAAGGCTGTAGGCTGCATCTCACTGTAGCAGGCTGGAGGCTGCATCTCACTGTAGAAGGCTGGAGGCTGCATCTCACTGTAGAAGGCTGGAGGCTGCATCTCACTGTAGCAGGCTGAAGGCTGCATCTCACTGTAGTAGACTGCATCTCACTGTAGTAGGCTGGAGGCTGTATCTCACTGTAGTAGACTGGAGGCTGCATCTCACTGTAGAAGGCTGTAGGCTGTATCTCACTGTAGCAGGCTGAAGGTTGCATCTCATTGTAGCAGGCTGAAGGCTGCATCTCACTGTAGTAGACTGAAGGCTGCATCTCACTGTAGTAGACTGGAGGCTGCATCTCACTGTAGAAGGCTGTAGGCAGTATCTCACTGTAGCAGGCTGAAGGTTGCATCTCATTGTAGTAGGCTGTATCTCACTGTAGCAGGCTGAAGGCTGCATCTCACTGTAGCAGGCTGAAGGCTGCATCTCACTGTAGTAGGCTGGAGGCTGCATCTCACTGTAGCAGGCTGCATCTCACTGTAGTAGGCTAGAGGCTGCATCTCACTGTAGTAGGCTGGAGGCTGCAACTCACTGTAGTAGACTGTAGGCTGCATCTCACTGTAGCAGGCTGGAGGCTGCATCTCACTGTAGTAGGCTGGAGGCTGCAACTCACTGTAGTAGGCTGGAGGCTGCATCTCACTGTAGTAGGCTGGAGGCTGCAACTCACTGTAGTAGGCTGTAGGCTGCATCTCACTGTAGCAGGCTGCATCTCACTGTAGTAGGCTGTATCTCACTGTAGCAGGCTGGAGGCTGTCTCTCACTGTAGTAGACTGTTGGCTATCTGGATCTCCATTCACCTTTTGTTTTCTGTGTTGGTTTACTGTTAATGTAACTAGTGTAAATATAGATTGTCATGCCTTTTATCAATCTGATATTTAGTATACTAGACCTGCAACCTGGTACCTCCTGTTTTTGTTCTGTTCACGTTAGTTTTCATTCCCAGTTCTAAGCCAAACTGCTATTCGGTATTTTTGTTTGATTAACTAGGCTACTACTTTCAGCCTTTAGTTGGCAGTATTTTGTTATGACAGCTGTGTGGACGGCACATTTACGTAGGCTGTTTGTAATAGGGTAATTGCCCATCTGAACGGCAGGAGGGGGCTTTCCATTGTGCAGATACAGCGCAGCAGAGATGGGCTACAGATTTAAAAAGCACTCCGTGATCATGGAGTCTCGGCATTTGATCGTTATGTTTATTATGGGATAGCATCATTATATAAGCAGAATTCAATATAATTCCAATGTAAGAACCCCCCTCCCAAAAAAATGTTAAAATGTAGCGGGTCTGCAGTGTGACCCTTGACCCCTAGGACCAGTGGTGTGACCCCCTAGGACCAGTGGTGTGACCCCTAGGACCAGTGGTGTGACCCCCTAGGACCAGTGGTGTGACCCCTAGGACCAGTGGTGTGACCCCCTAGGACCAGTGGTGTGACCCCTAGGACCAGTGGTGTGACCCCCTAGGACCAGTGGTGTGACCACTGTCACATTCATCTCTCTCTTTCTCTCTCAATTTAATTTAAGGGTTTTATTGGCATGGGAAAAATATGTTAACATTGCCAAAGCAAGTGAAATAGATTAATAAACCAAAGTGAAATAAACATTTACAGTAAACATTACACTCACGAAAGTTCCAAACGAATAAAGACTTTTCAAATGTCATATTAGGTGCAAATAGTTAAAGTTCAAAAGGGAAAATAAATACACATAAATATGGGTTGTATTTACAATGGTGTTTGTTCTTCACTGGTTTCCCTTTTCTTGTGGCAACAGGTCACACATCTTGCTGCTGTGATGGATCACTGTGGTATTTCACCCAGTAGATATGGGAGTTTATCAAGATTGGGTTTGTTTTTGAATTCTTTGTGGGTCTGTGTAATCTACGGGAAATATGTGTCTCTAATATGGTCATACATTTGGCAGGAGGTTAGGAAGTGCAGCTCAGTTTCCACCTCATTTTGTGGGCAGTGTGCACATAGCCTGTCTTCACTTGAGAGCCAGGTCTGCCTACGGCAGCCTTTCTCAATAGCAAGGCTATGATCACTGAGTCTGTACATAGTCAAAGCTTTCCTTCATTTTGGCTCAGTCACAGTGGTCAGGTATTCTGCCACTGTGTTCTCTCTGTTTAGGGCCAAATAGCATTCTAGTTTGCTCTGGGGGTTTTGGTTTATTCTTTCCAATATGTCAAGTAATTATCTTTCTGTTTAATCATGATTTGGTTGGGTCTAATTGTGTTGCTGTCCTGGGGCTCTGTGGGGTCTGTTTGTGTTTGTGAACAGAGCCCCAGGACCAGCTTGCTTAGGGGACTCTTCTCCAGGTTCATCTCTCTGTAGGTGATGGCTTTGTTATGGAAGGTTTGGGAATCACTTCCTTTTAGGTGGTTGTAGAATTTAATGTCTCTTTTCTGGATTTTGATAATTAGCGGGTATCGGCCTAATTCTGCTCTGCATTATTTGGTGTTTTACGTTGTAGACAGAGGATAGTTTTTGCGGAATTCTGCATGCAGAGTCTCAATTTGGTGTTTGTCCCATTTAGTGAATTATTGGTTGGTGAGTAGACCCCAGACCTCACAACCATAGAGGGCAATGGGTTCTATAACTGATTTCAAGTATTTTTAGCCAGATCCTAATTGGTATGTTTAATTTTATGTTCCTTTTTTTTTCATAGAAGGTCCTTCTTGTAATGTTTCTCAGCTCGTTCACAGCTTTGTGGAAGTTACCTGTGGCGCTGATGTTTGGGCCGAGGTATGTATAGTTTTTTGTGTGCTCTAGTGCAACGGTGTCTAGATGGAATTTATATTTGTGGTCCTGGCAACTGGACCTTTTTTGGAACACCATTATTTTCTGTCAGGACCCAGGTCTGGTAGAATCTGTGCAGAAGATCTAGGTGCTGCTGTAGGCCCTCCTTGGTTGGGGACAGAAGCATCAGATCATCAGTAGACATTTGACTTCAGATTCTAGTAAGGTGAGGTGCTGCAGACTGTTCTAGTGCCCTTGCCAATGTTGAAGAGGGTGGGGCTTAAGCTGCATCCTTGTCTCACCCCACGGCCCTATGGAAAGAAATGTGTTTTTTTGCCAATTTTAACCACACATTTGTCGTTTGTGTACATGGATTTTATAATGTTGTATGTATTTCACCAAACACCACTTTCCATAAATTTGTATAGCAGACCCTCATGCCAAATTGAGTCAAAAGCTTTTTTGAAATCAACAAAGCATGAGAAGACTTTGCCTTTTGTTTTGGTTTGTTTGTTTGTTTGTCAATTAGGGTGTGCAGGGTGAATACGTGGTCTGTCGTACAGTAATTTGGTAAAAAGCCAATTTGACTTTTGCTCAGTACATTGTTTTCACTGAGGAAATTTATGAGTCTGCTGTTAATGATAATGCAGAGGATTTTCCCCAAGGTTGCTGTTGACTCAAATCCCACGGTAGTTATTGGGGTCAAACTTGTCTTCTCTTTTGTGGATTGGGGTGATCAGTCCTTGGTTACAAATATTGGGGAAGATGCCAGAGCTGAGGATGATGTTAAAGAGTTTTAGTATAGCCAATTGGAATTTGTGGTCTGTATATTTTATCATTTAAGATGCCATCAACACCACAGGCCTTTTTAGGTTGGAGGTTTTGTATTTTGTCCTGTAGTTCGTTCAGTGTAATTGGAGAATCCAGAGGGTTCTGGTAGTCTTTAATAGTTGACTCTAAGATTAGTATTTGATCATGTATATGTTTTTGCTGTTTGTTCTTTGTTATAGAGCCAAAAAGATTGGAGAAGTGGTTTATCCACACATCTCCGTTTTGGATAGATAATTCTTCATGTTGTTTGTTTAGTGTTTTCCAATTCTCCCAGAAGTGGTTAGAGTCTGTGGATTCTATAATTACATTGAGCTGATTTCTGATGTGCTGTTCCTTCTTTTTCCGTAGTGTATTTCTGTATTGTTTTAGTGATTCACCATAGTGAAGGCGTAGACTCAGGTTTTCTGGGTCTCTGATTTTGGTTGGACAGGTTTCTAAATATCTTAAGTTTTTGCATTCTTCATCAAGCCATTTGACATTTTTAACTTTCTTAGGATTTCTGCTTGCATTTTTTGGATTTGATAGGGAAGCTGAGAGGTCAAATGTACTGTTTAGGTTTACTACTGCCAAGTTTACACCTTCACTGTTACAGTGGAACGTTTTGTCCAGGAAGTTTTTTTGGTATATTTCCACACTACTTTCCTTCCATCTATAGCATTACTTAATATTATTCTGTTCCTTTTGGCTTTGATGCCTCATGATTGAGTATTGCTTTGTTCAAGTAGACTGTGATTTTGCTGTGGTCTGATAGGGGTGTCAGTGAGCTGACTGTGAACGCTCTGAGAGACTCTGGGTTGAGGTCAGTGATAAAGTATTCTACAGTACTACTGCCAAGAGATGAGCTATAGGTGTACCTACCGTAGGAGTCCCCTCGAAGCCTACCATTGACTATGTACATACCCAGCATGCAACAGAGCTGCAGGAGTTGTGACCCCGTATTTGTTGGTTATGTTGTCATAGTTGTGCTTTGGGGGGCATATGGGGGAGGGAATGCTGTCACCTCCAGGCAGGTGTTTGTCCCCGTGTGCTGAGGGTGTCAGGTTCTTGTCCAGTTCTGGCATTTAGGTCGCCACAGACTAGTACATGTCCCTGGGCCTGGAAATGATTGATTTCCCCCTCCAGGATGGAGAAGCTGTCATCGTTAAAGTATGGGAATTCTAGTGGGGGGATATAGGTAGCACACAGGAGGCCATTTTTCTCTGTTGAGATCATTTCCTTTTAAATTTCTAGCCAAATGTAAAATGTTCCTGTTTTGATTAATATAATGGAGTGAGTTAGGTGTGCTCTATACCAAATTAGCACACTTGGTGGATGGAACTACCAGCTCTCTGTAACCTAGAGGGCAACCAGTGGGTCCATCTCCTCTATACCACCCACCTGGTAGTGTGGTGGATGGGACTACCAGCTCTCTGTAACCTAGAGGGCAACCAGTGGGTCCATCTCCTCTATACCACCTGGTTGTGTGGTGGATGGGACTACCAGCTCTCTGTAACCTAGAGGACAACCAGTGGGTCCATCTCCTCTATACCAGGTTTCTTGCAGGATGACAATGTCTGTATTTCTGATTTCTTTGATGAAGTCTGGGTTCCTGCTCTTTAGGCCAAAGCCAGATGACCTCAGGCCTTGGATATTCCAGGATGAGATCGTGAAGGCTTTGTGTTCCATAAAGTGTCCAATGTTGTTAGTCGTGTGGTTTGACCTCAGACCAGTAAGTGTGAGCAGAGCCTGCTGAGCATCTGGTACATGCCATTGGCTTGGGCTAGTGTAAGAGTGGGGGTTTAGGCCTGTTTGCCTGCTCACGGCCTGGGCGTATGTGTGACTTTCTCTCTCTCTCTGTCTCTCTCACTCGCTAAAAACATTTCACTTCTTTTTTTAAACATTTCCATGAATGAATCCTGAATGTCATTTAGGAGGACATCCAAAAAAGCTTATAATTTAGTCAATCTTAAATTATTTTCCATTGCACAGATCTGTTGCTGTCTTTTAAATACACCATTTCGCTGTATCGTTTCAGTCCCTCGA
This sequence comes from Salmo trutta, assembly GCF_901001165.1. Classification (NCBI taxonomy): domain Eukaryota; kingdom Metazoa; phylum Chordata; class Actinopteri; order Salmoniformes; family Salmonidae; genus Salmo; species Salmo trutta. The sequence goes on along the minus strand of NC_042971.1, from coordinate 63,799,339 downwards.
GCCCCAGAGATAGAGGTAGGGGACTGTCTGGTGTTAGACAACACGGTGTCCGTAGCCTGGCAGATGCCAGTGGAGGACAGCAAGATAGACCACTACATACTGGAGTACAGAAAGACCGACCACGAAGGACTGCCACGCATCAAAGACGAACGGTGCTGGGAGGTGGTGGATAACATCAAGACCACAGAATACTCACTGTCCGGTACGGAGCTAGAGTAGACCTACTGTAGCCTGGTCCCAGATCTGTTTGTGTCGTCTTGCCAACTCCTATTGCCATTGTCATGCCACTTGGCAAGATGGCACAAACAGATCTGGGACCAGGCAAAGACTGCAGTGTTTTCATGCAGCTTCTTGTGTTTAAAATATGACTAATCTATATAGTTTTGCTTCACCTTTTGTAACTTTTTTATCAAACTCTGAAAGCTTGTTCACCTACAGAACATAATGAACCTGTACAGATAATGTGCTGTTCATCCTCCAGGTTTAAAGTTTGACTCCAAGTTCATGAACTTCCGGGTACGAGCTTGCAACAAGGCAGCAGCTGGAGAGTACTCTGATCCAGTTACCCTGGAAACCAGAGGTAAGACTGTTAGTTACCCTGGAAACCAGAGGTAAGACTGTTAGTTACCCTGGAAACCAGAGGCAAGACTGTTAGTTACCCTGGAAACCAGAGGCAAGACTGTTAGTTACCCTGGAAACCAGAGGCAAGACTGTTAGTTACCCTGGAAACCAGAGGCAAGACTGTTAGTTACCCTGGAAACCAGAGGCAAGACTCTTAGTTACCCTGGAAACCAGAGGCAAGACTGTTAGTTACCCTGGAAACCAGAGGCAAGACTGTTAGTTACCCTGGAAACCAGAGGCAAGACTGTTAGTTACCCTGGAAACCAGAGGCAAGACTGTTAGTTACCCTGGAAACCAGTGGTAAGACTGTTGCCCTATGTTGTCTTGGATCAACAATTGTGTAGTTATTAACTGACTGTTTGACTGACTGGTTGATTGACTGGTTGATTGATTCCCTCCCCAGCGTTTAACTTCGGTTTCGACTCGTCGTCGTCCCATCTGAACCTGAAGGTAGAGGACAGGACTGTGGAGTGGGACCCCCAGGGGGGCAAGGGGCTGGAGAGCAAGGTCAAGGGCAAGGAGAACAAGGGCAGGTGAGAACTGAACTGGAACACACACAATGTGTCCCAAATGTACCCTTACACCCTACGCCCTGATTGGTATAAGCAATATGGTGAAATTTCCAGTGAGCCTATCAGAAGGAAAGCTGGAGCTTATTACCATATTGACCGCGCCTGTCAAATACTCTCAGATCTCCACAAGTTCATAGGACTTAGGGTCTAGGGTTCAATTTGGGATTGGACCTTATCTTAATTTGACCACAAACTGCCATTGAAATAGCCTGGTCCCAGATCTGTTTATTCAGTCTTGCCAATTCCTATGGTCGATGACACATTAGTCATCACTACATAACATTTGTTAGTAACCATATATGGGTTTATATAGAACAGAATAAATTGATCCCAGCCTACCAGCGTGCATACCGTACAGCCTACCAGCGTGCATACCGTACAGCCTACCAGCGTGCATACCGTACAGCCTACCAGCGTGCATACCGTACAGCCTACCAGCGTGCATGCCGTACAGCCTACCAGCGTGCATACTGTACAGCCTACCAGCGTGCATACCGTACAGCCTACCAGCGTGCATACCGTACAGCCTACCAGCGTGCATACCGTACAGCCTACCAGCGTGCATACCGTACAGCCTACCAGCGTGCATACCGTACAGCTACCAGCGTGCATACCGTACAGCTACCAGCGTGCATACCGTACAGCCTACCAGCGTGCATACTGTATAGCCTACCAGCGTGCATACCGTACAGCCTACCAGCGTGCATACCGTAAGGATCCCAGCCTACCAGCGTGCATACTGTAAGGATCCCAGCCTACCAGCGTGCATACTGTATAGCCTACCAGCGTGCATACCGTACAGCCTACCAGCATGCATACCGTAAGAATCCCAGCCTACCAGTGTGCATACCGTAAGAATCCCAGCCTACCGGCGTGCATACCGTAAGGGTCCCAGGCTACCGGCGTGCATACCGTAAGGATCCCAGCCTACCGGCGTGCATACCGTAAGGATCCCAGCCTACCGGCGTGCATACCGTAAGGATCACTGGACTGCAACAGCTCCAGTTGATTTAATAGTGGCTCAGGTCACGTGACCAAGGTCAACTTGTGGGTGTGCTGCTTCTTTATTTCTGTGCTGCTGTTGACCTTGACCTGCTGTTGACCTTGACCTGCTGTTGACCTTGACCTGCTGTTGACCTTGACCTGCTGTTGACCTTGTTGATCATGATATACTGTTGATGAAATTGTGTCACTATGAATATAACACCTCATTGAGATGGTTACAGTCCTATCTTGTCAACAGAAAGCAGTTTACGTTCATAAATGGTGCCTATTCTGAACCTCATTCTGTATGCTATGGTGTCCCACAAGGCAGCTGCCTAGGACCTATTATGTACTTGCTGTATACAAAGGATCTTCCTCTGGTGCGCTCCAATTTGTATAGCAACCATGTTTACTGACGATACCATTGTCTATGTAACAGGAAATGATGTAGGGCAGCTGAAAGAGGTTATATTGGAGCTGACATAAGTATTTCCAATTGGATCACCCAAAACCAAATGAGTGGTATATACAAACAAAAAAACTAAGTCAATGCTAATATGTACGAAGAGGAGAAGGAAGAAATGACCCTCCTTAACAGCTGTCAGTTGGCGGGACACCCATCGCAGAGGTTTCAGAGACGCAGCTGTTAAGTGTACTGCTAGACAACAGTCTCTCTTGGTCATCACACATTTCACAGCTTTGTAACAAAATCATCGGCATCTCCTGTATGATTGCGAAATATACACTACATTTACCAAAAATATGTGGACACCTGCTAGTCGAACATCTCATTCCAAAATCATGGGAGAGATTTGTTCTAAATCAACTCCTATGTTCATTACCTAGCCTGGTCCCAGATTGGTTTGTGCAGTCTTGCCAATTCCTATGGTCGTTGACACATTAGCGTGACAAATAAGACCAGAGGAGCTGGCAAGACTGCACAAACAGATCTGCGACCAGGCTACCAAAAAAGTAAGAGGTGGCAAGCCTGCACAAAGAGATCTGGGACCAGGCTACCATTCACGTGCCATTTTTAGATGTCACATTCTTCTGTGTTTGGGTCATGGTGGCTTGTGGTGGCTTGTGTTGTCTATCTGCTATCGAGGGGCGGTTTGAACAAGACCTTTTTGTCAGTAGCAGCCGGACACTTTAGAGGCTCATGTTTTATTAAAAGGCTTCCTCTCCTATCTTGGGTATCCACTTGCAGCGTTGTCTGTCAAAACGCTGTCTGCCAAGTTGAAGCATAATTTCCTTCAAGAGATAAACACATTTTATACTTTGTAAAGTTCCAGCATTGATAGTGTCAGAAAATGTTCTTGAAAACCAATTGTAGGCTGAAGCTCCCTCTTAAAGAGAGTTCAGAGTAGTAATCTCTGGATGTGGAAAGACATCTACTGAAGGTTGGTTTACTCAGCTACAATGTAGAATTTGCGTTTATTTAGTGCCGAATGGAATCTCTTTTAGGGTCTTTTTTAAATAGCAAGCTCCACCATGACTCCCACGGAATGTCTTTTTTATTTTAACCAGATGTTTTTATTGTTTCTTTGTGTTCGTCAACAGCGCTCATCTTACCAATCTGAAGAACATGTCAAGGTGACCACGTGTGACTTTTCAGCTGTAGGATGTAGCATTAGGCTAGCTGAATGTAGCATTAGGCTAGCTGAATGTAGCATTAGGCTAGCTGAATGTAGCATTAGGCTAGCTGAATGTAGCATTAGGCTAGCTGAATGTAGCATTAGGCTAGCTGAATGTAGGGTTAGGCTACCGTGTAACCAGTGGCCATATTAGGTAGAGACCGCCTGTGTTCATGTTTGTACGCTCCGACAATCGCTTTCATATAGGCTGTTCTGCGCATCAAGTCCCCTTTCGGGTTTTTGTGTGAACAGTTTAGGCTACAAACCTTTTCAGCAACGTTGCTCTTCTGAGAGAAACCTCCTGAAATGACTTGATATTGAGAATATGTGTGGTTTCTTTGTGTGACTGACTTAAGGAGACATCTACAGATGGAAATGGTTGCTTTTTATAAACTCTTAATTTAGGTCAAATGGAATGAATTGGGGAAATTCGATTTTGGTTTGCCGGGCCTCCCACAAACAAAGAATATAATGTGTTGTTATTCTGTCCTGAACCATTGAAAGACTCTCCATCTGTAGATGGCATCTTTCTTAACTGTTTCTCTTTCTGAAAACCTCAAGCTATATTCCTTTTTTCCCTTTGTCCTTTTAAAGAAATTATAACAAAATAAATAACATTAACTTTTATCCCTAGGCGACCCATCTCTGTTACAGAATTAATGTACAATTTAGTATCACCGAATTTATTTTTGTTTTTACTAATTTCTCTTATGCTTGCAACAAATGGTTTTGGTGAGTAACAATTCACTCTACTGTAATAAGTATAGAAACTGTAATGTCCATATTTGTCCGGTCATTCATTCCATCATATCATGTTCCCGAAATCACAATGAGGTCCATGTACTTTTTTGGCTAATTGTTTTCCAAGTTAAAACGTACAAATCAGGAACGTGAAAACAGCTCCTTTTTTTTTCTTTCTCTAAAAACAAAAAACAGAAAAGTGTTTGTTATTTTCTTAGTTCGTTTTTTTTGTTGCATATAAACAAAAAAATAACTTGATATTTCAGTTTTCACATGTGGGTGTGGTTAAATGTGTAATGCCTGTCATTGGGCAAATGCACAACCTATACTTCCTGTCCCTTCAAAATAAGAGTTCACCTTTCTAAATGCATTCTATTAATATTTATTAATGTCAAGATAAAGCGATATTTCTCCATTTCTGTTTAAGATGATAAGATGGTCACAGCAATGATTGTGTTTATTGACCTATTAATGAACTGATGTTACTCTAACTGTTTAGCTTCACTAGTTAGTTATTCATTGGTAATCTGAGCATCCTCGACTAATACTGTAGCTCTGCTGGTATTGCTGTTCTGTCTGTTGAGGGCATGGAAAGGAGAAGAGTGGAGGGTTTCAGAGAATTTACATAATTCAACAGAGTCACAATGAAGAGGTAGAGAAGCAGGGTGAGAGATTCAGATTACGAGCCAAAGGCTTGAGGCTACAGAGACTTTCAAATGACAGGCCAGTCCGCCACTCACACCCCTGCAGTACTCTCCTCTCCTCTGTCTGCCACATACTGACTCTCAGCCCTGCAGTACTCTCCTCTCCTCTGTCTGCCACATACTGACTCACAACCCTGCAGTACTCTCCTCTCCTCTCCTCTGTCTGCCACATACTGACTCACAGCCCTGCAGTACTCTCCTCTCCTCTGTCTGCCATGTACTGACTCTCAGCCCTGCAGTACTCTCCTCTCCTCTGTCTGCCACGTACTGACTCTCAGCCCTGCAGTACTCTCCTCTCCTCTGTCTGCCACTTACTGACTCACTTCCCTGCAGTACTCTCCTCTCCTCTGTCTGCCATGTACTGACTCTCAGCCCTGCAGTACTCTCCTCTGTCTGCCACTTACTGACTCACTTCCCTGCAGTACTCTCCTCTCCTCTGTCTGCCATGTACTGACTCGTAGCCCTGCAGTACTATCCTCTCCTCTCCTCTGTCTGCCATGTACTGACTCACAGCCCTGCAGTACTCTCCTCTCCTCTGTCTGCCACGTACTGACTCACAGCCCTGCAGTACTCTCCTCTCCTCTGTCTGCCATGTACTGACTCACAGCCCTGCAGTACTCTCCTCTCCTCTGTCTGCCACGTACTGACTCACAGCCCTACAGTACTCTCCTCTCCTCTGTCTGCCACGTCCTGACTCACAGCCCTGCAGTACTCTCCTCTGTCTGCCACGTACTGACTCACAGCCCTGCAGTACTCTCCTCTCCTCTGTCTGCCACATACTGACTCACAGCCCTGCAGTACTCTCCTCTCCTCTGTCTGCCACATACTGACTCACAGCCCTGCAGTACTCTCCTCTCCTCTCCTCTGTCTGCCACGTACTGACTCTCAGCCCTGCAGTACTCTCCTCTCCTCTGTCTGCCACATACTGACTCACAGCCCTGCAGTACTCTCCTCTCCTCTTTCTGCCATGTACTGACTCACAGCCCTGCAGTACTCTCCTCTCCTCTGTCTGCCACGTACTGACTCACAGCCCTGCAGTACTCTCCTCTCCTCTGTCTGCCACATACTGACTCACAGCCCTGCAGTACTCTCCTCTCCTCTGTCTGCCACGTACTGACTCACAGCCCTGCAGTACTCTCCTCTGTCTGCCATGTACTGACTCACAGCCCTGCAGTACTCTCCTCTCCTCTGTCTGCCACGTACTGACTCACAGCCCTGCAGTACTCTCCTCTCCTCTGTCTGCCACATACTGACTCTCAGCCCTGCAGTACTCTCCTCTCCTCTGTCTGCCACATACTGACTCACAGCCCTGCAGTACTCTCCTCTCCTCTCCTCTGTCTGCCACATACTGACTCACAGCCCTGCAGTACTCTCCTCTCCTCTCCTCTGTCTGCCACATACTGACTCACAGCCCTGCAGTACTCTCCTCTCCTCTGTCTGCCACATACTGACTCACAGCCCTGCAGTACTCTCCTCTCCTCTCCTCTGTCTGCCACGTACTGACTCTCAGCCCTGCAGTACTCTCCTCTGTCTGCCACGTACTGACTCTCAGCCCTGCAGTACTCTCCTCTCCCCTAACATGTAGGGGCGATCTAGGTCTGTATTGAAACCATCTCAGTGTAGCATTGCTGATCTAGTATTAGTGTTCAGGTCCCCCTTGTCCATGTATTCAGGAGCTGCAGCTGCTATTTCATCGCTGATAAACACTGAGGGGTCCACTGATTGGCTAAACACTGAGGAGGGGTCCACTGATTGGCTAAACACTGAGGAGGGGTCCACTGATTGGCTAAACACTGAGGAGGGGTCCACTGATTGGCTAAACACTGAGGAGGGGTCCACTGATTGGCTAAACACTGAGGAGGGGTCCACTGATTGGCTAAACACTGAGGAGGGGTCCACTGATTGGCTAAACACTGAGGAGGGGTCCACTGATTGGACACACCCTGTCAGTCCTTACTGACTCCTCACACCCTGTCAGTCCTTACTGACTCCTCACACCCTGTCAGTCCTTACTGACTCCTCACACCCTGTCAGTCCTTACTGACTCCTCACACATATTTCTTGTGCCACAGTACACACCATTATTGTTGTAATGTCCAATAGTTTTATGCAGACCTAAAACTCATCAGTATTGACAATGCTTTCATGGATATCAACGTTTCAGAAAAAGGCTAATTTAATGAACTTGAATTGTGTGTGTGTGTATAGTAGCCTATTAAATTCTACTAGATGGCAGTATTGACACGTAATTAACCCTGGAGTCTATTTGAACCCCGTTGGTATTTCAAGTTTTATAGTCACATGCACAAGTACAGTGAAATCCTTAACTTGCATGCTCTACCCAACAGTACGGTAATCAATATCAAAATAGTATAACTAATAAATATAATATATATATATATTATAAAGAAAGAAATGTAGATGACAGAGTGACACATTAAAAACATACAGACTTTGTATCATCATGCCTTCTTAATGGTTATATTAAATTTACCCAACCACCCACTAGCCATCCAATCCTCGTTTCCTCCGTCCTTGTTTCCTCCGTCCTTGTTTCCTCCATTCCTCGCCTCTCTTTCAAAGCACATCAGAGGAACAGGCCTGGGGGGAGGAACCTTCAAACCTTTGCCCCAATGTGCTTTGAGAGAGTGAGGGAGTAGCTGTGATGCCCAGTCCAGACACAACCCCTAGACTCCCTAACCCCCTTGACACTTGTTGGACAGATGTAAGCAATACGGTCAAAATTCCACCAAGCCTATCCGAGGGTAAGGTGGAGCTCTCGCCATGTCATTACCCATCAATCACTCTCGGGCTAGGGGTTATGTCTGGACAAGGCCTGGGTATCACGGCTTCTCGCTCACTCGGGAACTGTCTTTAAAATGTTACTAGCTGTAAATGTCCTTGTTTACTTCTTTCCTCACCTCCACATCACAGCACATTGAGGGAGGGCATTGAATTCCTCCCCTCCCTATCACAGCACATTGAGGGAGGGCATTGAATTCCTCCCCTCCCTATCACAGCACATTGAGGGAGGGCATTGAATTCCTCCCCTCCACATCACAGCACATTGAGGGAGGGCATTGAATTCCTCCCCTCCCTATCACAGCACATTGAGGGAGGGCATTGAATTCCTCCCCTCCCTATCACAGCACATTGAGGGAGGGCATTGAATTCCTCCCCTCCACATCACAGCATATTGAGGGAGAGCATTGAATTCCTCACCTCCACATCACAGCATATTGAGGGAGAGCATTGAAGGTTCCTCCCCTCAGGCCTGTTCCTCTGATGTGCTTTGAAAGAGAGGCGAGGAATGGAGGAAACAAGGACGGAGGAAACAAGGACAGAGGAAGCAAGGATTGGATGGCTAGTGGGTGGTTATATAACCATTAAATAAAGGTTTTTAATGGGTAAATAAACACTCGGTTACAAAAAATATCTAATAATCGTCAACCTAAAATAGAAATGGAGAAATATCTTTATCTTGGTATTAATCAGTGGTGGGAAAAGTACTCAATTGTCGTACTAGAGTCAATGTAAAGATGCCTTTTTAAAGAAAAATGACTCAAGTGAAAGTAATCGAGTAAAAAATAAGTCTAAAACTATCTTGTTTTAAATGTACTTAAGTACTCAATTGTCATATTTAAGTAAAAGTACAAAGTAAATGTGATACATCAAATTCCTTATATTAAGCAAACCAGACTGCACCATTTGATTTTATTTTGGGACAGACCGGGACACATTCCAACACTCTGACAGTATTTGTCATTCCCTGTCTGCCTATTGGCTAAGCCCTTGTCATTCCCTGTCTGCCTATTGACTGAGGCCATCAGTCATGTTCCAGTTGTTGTCTCCAGTCCCCTGAACATAAGAGCTGGACAGCAGATGGGCCATGCATGCATCCACAGCTGACATCCTCCAAGCGCTGACTGAATACACCAGAGATCCTAGGAATCCCTCTGGACAACCAGCCACAATAGAATGGAAGAAGAGCAATTTGGTTGCAGCAAAGTTACACACTGCCAGGCCCCGTAGATCAGCCAGGCTTCTATAGAACAGCCAGGCTTCTATAGATCAGCCAGGCCCCTATAGATCAGCCAGGCCCCTATAGATCAGCCAGGCCCCTATAGATCAGCCAGGCCCCTATAGATCAGCCAGGCCCCTATAGATCAGCCAGGCTTCTATAGATCAGCCAGGCTTCTATAGATCAGCCAGGCTTCTATAGATCAGCCAGGCTTCTATAGATCAGGAAGGCCTGTGTTAATATGTTAAATAGTAGCAGGTATTAAAATGGAAGATCTACCTCTCAATGTATTTTTTATATGACGTAAGCTATATGCCCAATACATTATCACTGCATATTGTCTTTGCTTGAATTGCCCTGCCAATGCATTGTTATTCTGACCATTTAAAAAATATATATATTTCAACATTTGAGGTAGGATATATGATCACACCGGGTGATAGATCCGTTGTTGTATTACTTGTAAAGAACAGCTGAGTGAGCATACATTTTAAATAATGTGCTTTTTATTTGTATTTTACTGGACTGATGGTGCCTGCATCTGATGATCAGTCTCAGCAGACAGACCACGTTTTAGATGGTACGAGATAGACGGCAAACCAGATGTCATTGTTTTCAATGAGAGCACGACGGTGAATGCCGTCGAGACTGGCGGTGGATCCCGTCGAGGCTGGCGGTGAATGCCGTCGAGGCTGGCGGTGGCTGCCGTCGAGGCTGGCGGTGGATGCCGTCGAGGCTGGCGGTGGATGCCGTCGAGGCTGGCGGTGGATGCCGTCGAGGCTGGCGGTGGATGCCGTCGAGGCTGGCGGTGGATCCCGTCGAGGCTGGCGGTGGATCCCGTCGAGGCTGGCGGTGGATGCCGTCGAGGCTGGCGGTGGATGCCGTCGAGGCTGGCGGTGGATGCCGTCGAGGCTGGCGGTGGATGCCGTCGAGGCTGGCGGTGGATCCCGTCGAGGCTGGCGGTGGATCCCGTCGAGGCTGGCGGTGGATCCCGTCGAGGCTGGCGGTGGATCCCGTCGAGGATGGAGGTGGATCCCGTCGGCTGGCGGTGAATGCCGTCAGCCGCCACGGTAGACTGAACTTGCCACCGGAGTTCAAATATTTCAACTTTTTCCGTCTGCCGTGGCGTTGTTTACTACTGGATGTTGATTTGGACTGTTTGTTTGCTGAAATCACCATAGCAACTCGTACCGTCGTGCTGGCTTGCTTTTTGCCGTCAGCCTCTTTCTTGCCGACTGGTATGAAGGTTTTTGCATCCCTCTTTTAAACGCAGTGAGGGTCCGCCTCTCAAAGTCCCTCCTCTCTCCCTTTCCTCCACTGACACTGACCAGAAAGGGACACCGTCTTCCAGCTGATGGTGAAACTCGAGTCACACCACATTATTTCTGCCTCATGGACAAATTCACGTTGTTTCTCCTATGAACAGAGAAAGTGAAATATTCCTCGATACTAAAAAAAAGACCCAAGTCGCTAATAATAACAACAACAAAAGCCTATAGAGACACTTTCCTACTGGTTCATTACTGCTGCAGTGCTGATAGTGGAAGTAGGGTGAACACACATTTTATGGCTTATCAAAATGCTGACTACAAAGTGTTGACTACAAAGTGTTGACCGTACTGAATAATAACTTAAACATGAAGTCACTCATAAAAACAGCAGCTCTTTGCTGTATTCGTTGACAGTGTCTCTCTAGTCGTGGTTTTAAACGTTTTACATCTCACAGCATCTCTTTGCTGTATTCGTTGACAGTGTCTCTCTAGTCGTGGTTTTAAACGTTTTACATCTCACAGCAGCTCTTTGCTGTATTCGTTGACAGTCTCTCTAGTCTTGGGTTTAAACGTTTTACATCTCACAGCAGCTCTTTGCTGTATTCGTTGACAGTCTCTCTAGTCGTGGTTTTAAACGTTTTACATCTCACAGTATCCACTGTAGCATTCTCTTATGCTGCTACATTACTGAAGACACGGTCATCTGAGCCATCTGATTGGCTAGCGGTAGACCTATAGTACACTTGATTTGCTCTCTGGGTCCACCGGGAAGGAAGAGTTTGTACCTTTCAGACACATGAAATGGTTCAAAATGGCAACAGTTGATCTACCCGGCGGCGCAGGACAGCTGGATCTGGTGCATCTACCGTCAACAGCCCGAGATGAGTGAATAACAACATAGGAACACAAGGCTTTATCGTTGCGTTTTTTACACAAATGTTTGCCGATCGACTAGGGGATGCCTTGGAGATCAACCAGTCGATTTTGATTGACAGCTTGGTGACCGCTGCTGTAGAGGATGTATTCCGGTCAGCCTCGTCACAGCACTGTTCCTAACAGTATCCTTCCATCCCTCAATTTCAACCTTTTTTTAAATAGTCCCTTACGTTGAGATCACATCAAACACAATAACTCATTTTAATTGTTTTGTTTCTCCTCTCATTTTGTCTATCACCCTTTTGTTTTGCTTGTGTCTAACACCACTACGCTTGAGTTTGTTTTGAAGAGTGTTCAAATACCCGCTTCATCTGTATCATACTTTTGTCAATCAGGCAAGAGATGTTTGTTTTATCTTTCTAGTGTACCAATCTTCTGTCAGCTAGATTGGTGCTTGGAGCTGAATATCTCGCTGACAGAAGATGGGCTTCTACACAGCATCCGTTTTTCACTCTGCTCTGTAGTCTTGTCTGTAATCACAGGAGGTTGGTGACACCTTCATTTTGGGAGGATGGGCTCGTGGTAATGGCTGGAGTGGAATCAGTGGAATGGTATCTTTTTTTTTTAACCATTATTTAACTAGTCAAGTCAGTTAAGAACAAATTCTTATTTACAATGACGGCCTACCGGGGAACAGTGGGTTAACTGCCTTGTTCAGGGGCAGAACGATAGATTTTTACCTTGTCAGCTCGGGGGATTCGATCCAGCAACCTTTTGGTTACTGGCCCGACGCTCCAACCACTTGGCTACCCTGCAGCTCCCTGTGTTTGATGCCATTCCATTGTCTCTGTTCCAGATGTTATTATGAGCAGCTGATCACCTCAGTCCAATGTCGGTGTGTTTTATTGTTGTTCTTCCTCTCCGTTGTAGAAGTGGAACTCCGTCTCCCAAGAGAACGTCAGCGACACGATCACCTGCTATCAGAGGAGGCAGAGACCGGTTCACTGGAGAGTCCTACACCGTGCTAGGTAGGTAAACACACACACACACACACACACACACACACACACACCGTGCTAGGTAGGTAAACACTCTTCACTCTGTCCCAGACACACACACACACACACACCATGCTAGGTAGGTAAACACTCTTCACTCTGTCCCAGACACACACACACACACACACACACCATGCTAGGTAGGTAAACACTCTTCACTCTGTCCCAGACACACACACACACACACACCATGCTAGGTAGGTAAACACTCTTCACTCTGTCCCAGACACACACACACACACACACCATGCTAGGTAGGTAAACACACTCTTCCCTCTGTCCCAGTCACACACACACACACACACACACCATGCTAGCTAGGTAAACACAACATTACCACATCACTGTGCTAGGTAAACACTACCAACCTTCCATGTATTTCATGTGCCATGTATTCAGAAACTGATCCATATCTATGACTGGGTAAACACAACCAAGTCATATGATGGATGTCTGGTAGCTAGGCCAATAGGGCTGCTTACCCAGACACCGATTTAAACAGCATGTTCAATAAGTACAGGATTAGGTATAATCTGTGTCTGAGAAGCCAGCCCATTGTGTAATTGGGTGTCTTGAGACACACCCAAACACAGAAGTCTCTACCCACGTAGTCATTAGTCGTGAATTTGACCCAAGGGTGATTTTATTTGGGGTTTCAAAGTTTTCTTATTTACATTTTTTTTTTATCAGCAGTCTCCAAATGATTTGTAATTATGTTCCGGCCCCCTGACCATCTGCTCAATTAATAAATTGTCCCACGGCTGAATCTAGTTTGATGATCCCTGATTTTATATTAACGTAGTAAGATATTTTGGGGGGCGCTGTTGAGCAATGAGCGGATAAGACGTGAAACTCAGAGCACATTTGTCTTAACATCTGTTGATTTATTGGCACACTAACTGAAGAGAAACATTTTTATAATCAGCTAATTATTTAATCATATAATATCCAGTCCTAGGTGATACAAGTATGGACTGTGGTCAACACTACTGGTATAATATAATAATGATACATACTATATTTACAAAAGTATATGGACACCCCTTCAAATGAGTGGATTTGGCTATTTCAGCCACACCTGTTGCTGACAGGTGTATAAAATTGAGCACACAGCCATGCAATCTCCATACATAAACATTGGCAGTAGAATGACCTGACTAAAGAGCACAGTGACTTTCAACGTGGCACAGTCATAGGATGCCACCTTTCCAACAAGTCAGTTCATCAAATTTCTGCCCTGCTAGAGCTCCCACGGTCAACTAGTAAGGGCTGTTATTGTGAAGTGGAAACGTCTGGAGCAACAACGGCTCAGCCGCAAAGTGGTAGTCCACACAAGCTCACAGAACCACCAAGTGCTAAGGTGCATAGCGCATAAGAATCGTCTGTCCTCGGATTCAACAGTCACTACCGCGTTCCAAACTGCCTCTGGAAGCAACGTCAGCACAAGAACTGTTCGTCTGGAACTTCATGAAATGAGTTTCCATGGCCGAGCAGCCGCACACAAGCCTAAGATCACCAAGCGTCGGCTGAAGTGGGGTGTAAAGCTCACTGCAATTGGACTCTGGAGCAGTGGAAATGTGTTCTCTGGAGTAATGACTCATGCGTCACCATCTGGACGAATCTGGGTTTGGCAGATGCCAGGAGAACGCTACCAAATACATACTGCCAACTGTAAAGGTTGGTGGAGGAGGAATAATAGTCTGGGGCTGTTTATCATGGTTCCGGCTAGGCCCCTTAGTTCCAGTGAAGGAAAATCTTAATGCTACATCATACAATGACATTCTAGACTATTTTGAGCTTCCAACTTTGTGGCAACAGTTTGGGGAAGGCCCTTTTCTGTTTCAGCATGACAATGCCCCCGTTCACCAAGCTAGGTCCATTCAGAAATGGTTTGTCGAGATTGATGTGGAAGAACTTGACTGGCCTGCACAGAGCCCTGACCTCAACCCCATTGAACACCTTTGGAATGAATTGAAACTCCAACTACAAGACAGGCCTAATCACCCAACATCAGTGCCCAACCTCACTAATACTGCTGTGGCTGAATGGAAGCAATTCCCTGCAGCAATGTTCCAACATCTAGTGGAAAGCCTTCCCAGAAGAGAGGAGGCTGTTATAGCAGCAAAGGGGGGGACCAACTCCATATTAATGCCCATGATTATGGAATGAGATGTTCGACGAGCAGCTGTCCACATACTGTTGGTCATGTAGTGTAATGTAATATAATATATTGATAATATAATCTCCCACCCCCAGGTGATACCAGTATGGACTGTGGTCAACACTACTGGGAGGTGAAAGCCCTTAAAGACTGTAAGTCCTATAGTGTTGGGATCTCCTACAGGAACCTGGGAAAGTTTGACCAGCTGGGTAAGACCAACACTACCTGGTGTATCCACATCAACAACTGGCTGCAGGCTTCCTTCGCTGCCAAGCACAACAACAAGGCCAAGAACCTGGACGGCGCCGTACCTGATCGCATCGGAGTCTTCTGTGACCTGGACTCAGGTGGGTTTATACAGTATAGTATAGGGGTTATTCGACACTTAACACTACGAGGTCCGGGCCTTCTGCTTTTTTTTTCTGTTCTACCTTATAATTAATTGCACCCACATGGTGTACCAGGTGTAAATCAGTCCCTGATTAGAGGGGAGCAATGGCAACACGCAGTGGAACTGGCTTGGAGGTCCAGAGGTGAGTATAAAAGGTATATAGTTTAGCAGTAGTTTCGTGGACGTCACTGTACCTGACTGCATCAGAGTCTCATGTGACCTGGACTCAGGGGGGTTGGTTTTATTCTACCAGGTCAGTTGACTGAGAACACATTCTCATTTACAGCAACGACCTGGGGAATAGTTACAGGGGGGAGGAGGAGGAGGAGGGGGGGGGATGGATGAGCCAATTGGAAGCTGGGGATGATTAGGTGGCCATGATGATATGACGAGAGTCTTGTGGTCTGTATCGTCCAATCACAGAGCAGATACAAGTCACATGATCCTCCAGCGCACCATGACGGCACCCGATAGCAGATCACATGACTTGCATCTGCGCCATGATTGGATGATACAGCAGCTATTTAGAGGCATACGGTGTTCGCCAACAGATCACGTGACTTGCATCTGCTCTGTGACTGGACGACACAGACCTCAATGCAGTATGGGATGAGTAGTTTGTTTCCCCCCTAACTCTGGTATGTACACAGTGTTTCCCCCCCTAACTCTGGTATGTACACAGTGTTCCCCCCCCTAACTCTGGTATGTACACAGTGTTCTCCCCCCCTAACTCTGGTATGTACACAGTGTTTCCCCCCCCCCTAACTCTGGTATGTACACAGTGTTTCCCCCCCTAACTCTGGTATGTACACAGTGTTCTCCCCCCCTAACTCTGGTATGTACACAGTGTTCTCCCCCCCCTAACTCTGGTATGTACACAGTGTTCTCCCCCCCTAACTCTGGTATGTACACAGTGTTCTCCCCCCCTAACTCTGGTATGTACACAGTGTTCTCCCCCCCTAACTCTGGTATGTACACAGTGTTCTCCCCCCCTAACTCTGGTATGTACAGTGTTCCCCCCCCCCCCCATAACTCTGGTATGTACACAGTGTTCTCCCCCCCTAACTCTGGTATGTACACAGTGTTCTCCCCCCTAACTCTGGTATGTACACAGTGTTCTCCCCCCCTAACTCTGGTATGTACAGTGTTTCCCCCCCCCTAACTCTGGTATGTACACAGTGTTCTCCCCCCCTAACTCTGGTATATACAGTGTTTCCCCCCCCCCTAACTCTGGTATGTACACAGTGTTTCCCCCCCTAACTCTGGTATGTACACAGTGTCCCCCCCCCCCTAACTCTGGTATGTACACAGTGTTCTCCCCCCCTAACTCTGGTATGTACACAGTGTTTCCCCCCCTAACTCTAGTATGTACACAGTGTTTCCCCCCCTAACTCTGGTATGTACACAGTGTTCTCCCCCCCCTAACTCTGGTATGTACACAGTGTTCCCCCCCCCTAACTCTGGTATGTACACAGTGTTCCCCCCCCCTAACTCTGGTATGTACACAGTGTTCTCCCCCCCCTAACTCTGGTATGTACACAGTGTTTCCCCCCCTAACTCTGGTACGTACACAGTGTTCCCCCCCCCTAACTCTGGTATGTACACAGTGTTCCCCCCCTAACTCTGGTATGTACACAGTGTTCCCCCCCTAACTCTGGTATGTACACAGTGTTCCCCCCCCTAACTCTGGTATGTACACAGTGTTCCCCCCCCCCAACTCTGGTATGTACCCAGTGTTCTCCCCCCCCCCTAACTCTGGTATGTACACAGTGTTCCCCCCCCCCCCTAACTCTGGTATGTACACAGTGTTTCCCCCCCCCCTAACTCTGGTATGTACACAGTGTTTCCCCCCCCCTAACTCTGGTATGTACAGTGTTTCCCCCCCTAACTCTGGTATGTGCACAGTGTTTCCCCCCCCTAACTCTGGTATGTACACAGTGTTTCCCCCCCCCTAACTCTGGTATGTACACAGTGTTTCCCCCCCTAACTCTGGTATGTACACAGTGTTTCCCCCCCCTAACTCTGGTATGTACACAGTGTTCTCCCCCCTAACTCTGGTATGTACACAGTGTTTCCCCCCCCCCTAACTCTGGTATGTACACAGTGTTTCCCCCCCCTAACTCTGGTATGTACACAGTGTTTCCCCCTCCCCCTAACTCTGGTATGTACACAGTATTTCCCCCTCCCCCTAACTCTGGTATGTACACAGTTCTTCTTTAAGTCGATTTCTAATCTTTTAAATTAATGTTTCACCTCGGAGGATGTGGTACCTATTCAATGTTTGGACCCACGATATCCAGAATGTTGTTGAAATGTGTATTTGTGGCTGTTTCAGTTCCCGAACCAGAACCACGAAAAGAGGGGCGCGGCCCGTCGGAGATTTATAGATATTGGTAGAGTTCATTTTGCATGGCCCGGTTTCCCGGGTGGATGGAATTCTCAATTTAGACCATTCCATTGGTGCTTAACCTCTACGGGCTAGGGGGCAGCATTGAGAATTTTGGAAAAAATATGTGCCCATTTTTAACTGCCTCCTACACCAACTCAGAAGCTAGAATATGCATATTATTGTTCAGGTTTGGATAGAAAACACCCTAAAGTTTCTAAAACTGTTTGAATGGTGTCTGTGATTATAACAGAACTCCTATGGCAGGCAAAAACCTGAGGTTTCATGCAGGAAGTACCCTGTCTGACAAGGTGTTGTTGTTCTTGCTTCTGTTTATTGAAGAGTCAGGATCTTAGCTGTAACGTGACAATTCCTAGGGCTCCAATAGGCTCTCAGAACCCGGGAAAAACCTGAACGATGACGAGGCAGCCTCAGGCTGAAACACATTATCTCCTTTTCCAAGTGTCCCATCAGAGGACAATAGAATTAGGCGCGTGCGCAATTCGACCCCGTGGAGTATTTTCCTTCGGCTGTTTAGCTAATTGCAGATTCCCGGTCAGAATATTATCGCTTTTCTACGAGATAAATTGCATAAAAATTGATTTTAAACAGCGGTTGACATGCTTCGAAGTACGGTAATGGAATATTTAGAATTTTTTTTGTCACGTTCTGCGCCATGCGCACGACCGTGATTTAGCATTCTGATAGTGTCTAGAACGCACGAACAAAACGCCGCTGTTTGGATATAACGATGGATTATTTGGGACCAAACCTACATTTGTTATTGAAGTAGAAGTCCTGGGAGTGCATTCTGACGAAGAACAGGAAAGGTAAGACCATTTTTCTTATAGGAAATGTGATTTTGGTGAAGGCTAAACTTGCCGGGTGTCTAAATAGCTAGCCCGTGATGACTGGGCTATGTACTTAGAATATTGCAAAATGTGCTTCATCCGAAAAGCTATTTTAAAATCGGACATATCGAGTGCATAGAGGAGTAATGTATCTATAATTCTTAAAATAATTGTTATGCTTTTTGTGAACGTTTATCGTGAGTAATTTAGCAAATTGTTAGTAAATTCCCCGGAAGTTTGCGGGGGTATGCTTTTTCTGAACGTCACATGCTAATGTAAAAAGCTGTTTTTTGATATAAATATGAACTTGATTGAACAGACATGCATGTATTGTATAACATAATGTCCTAGGTGTGTCATCTGATGAAGATCATAAAAGGTTAGTGCTGCATTTAGCTGTGGTTTGGGTTTTTGTGACATTATATGCTAGCTTAAAAAATGGGTGTCTGATTATTTCTGGCTGGGTACTCTCCTGACATAATCTAATGTTTTGCTTTCGTTGTAAAGCCTTTTTGAAATCGGACAGTGTGGTTAGATTAACGAGAGTCTTTAAATAGCTGTAAAATAGCCATATGTTTGAGAAATTGAAGTAATAGCATTTCAAACGTTTTAAAAATCGCGCCACAGGATTACACTGGCTGTTACGTAGGTGGGACGAATTCGTCCCGCCGGTCCCATAGAGGTGAGAACTCCACACACCCGGGGCACCGGGCCATGCAAAATGAACTCTACCAATCTTTATGGGCGTACAGTTTTTCTAGAGCCTCCCTGCATATCATGCAATTTGTCATTGCATTGGTTAGTTCTCGCTCAGATTTGAAATTATTATATATCTGTAACTATTAATTGTATTGCTTAGCCAGTAACTGTAGCAGTTGTGGTGTATGTTTATTGTGTCGACGTCTGTCCATTTGATTTCTTTACATTGTTTAAAACGATGATCAGTTGATGTGCCTGTTGAAAGTGCTCATTGGTACGGTTTCTCCTAAATTGGGTGAGTCAGGTTACTCTGGGTATATATATATACCCATAGCCAGGTTACTCTGGGTATATATATACCCATAGCCAGGTTACTCTGGGTATATATATACCCATAGCCAGGTTACTCTGGGTATATATATATACCCATAGCCAGGTTACTCTGGGTATATATATACCCATAGCCAGGTTACTCTGGGTATATATATATACCCATAGCCAGGTTACTCTGGGTATATATATATACCCATAGCCAGGTTACTCTGGATATATATATACCCATAGCCAGGCTACTCTGGGTATATATATACCCATAGCCAGGTTACTCTGGGTATATATATATACCCATAGCCAAGTTAATCTGGATATATATATACCCATAGCCAGGCTACTCTGGGTATATATATATACCCATAGCCAGGTTACTCTGGGTATATATATACCCATAGCCAGGTTACTCTGGGTGTATATATATATATTTATACCCATAGCCAGGTTACTCTGGGTATATATATATATATATATATATATATATACCCATAGCCAGGTTACTCTGGGTATATATATATACCCATAGCCAGGTTACTCTGGGTATATATATATACCCATAGCCAGGTTACTCTGGGTATATATATATACCCATAGCCAGGTTACTCTGGGTATATATATATATATATATACCCATAGCCAGGTTACTCTGGGTATATATATATATATACCCATAGCCAGGTTACTCTGGGTATATATATATATATATATATACCCATAGCCAGGTTACTCTGGGTGTATATATATATATACCCATAGCCAGGTTACTCTGGGTATATATATATACCCATAGCCAGGTTACTCTGTGTGTATATATATATATATATATATATATATATATATATACCCATAGCCAGGTTACTCTGGGTGTATATATATATATACCCATAGCCAGGTTACTCTGGGTGTATATATATATATATACCCATAGCCAGGTTACTCTGGGTGTATATATATATATACCCATAGCCAGGTTACTCTGGGTATATATATATATACCCATAGCCAGGTTACTCTGGGTATATATATATATATACCCATAGCCAGGTTTCTCTGGGTATATATATATATATACCCATAGCCAGGTTACTCTGGGTATATATATATATACCCATAGCCAGGTTACTCTGGATATATATATACCCATAACCAGGTTACTCTGGGTGTATATATATATATATATACCCATAGCCAGGTTACTCTGGGTATATATATATATACCCATAGCCAGGTTACTCTGGGTATATATATATACCCATAGCCAGGTTACTCTGGGTATATATATATACCCATAGCCAGGTTACTCTGGATATATATATACCCATAACCAGGTTACTCTGGGTATATATATATATATACCCATAGCCAGGTTACTCTGGGTATATATATATATATATACCCATAGCCAGGTTACTCTGGGTATATATATATACCCATAGCCAGGTTTCTCTGGGTATATATATATACCCATAGCCAGGTTACTCTGGGTATATATATATACCCATAGCCAGGTTACTCTGGGTATATATATATACCCATAACCAGGTTACTCTGGGTATATATATATATACCCATAACCAGGTTACTCTGGGTATATATATATATATATATACCCATAACCAGGTTACTCTGGGTATATATATATATACCCATAGCCAGGTTACTCTGGGTATATATATATATACCCATAGCCAGGTTACTCTGGGTATATATATACCCATAGCCAGGTTACTCTGGATATATATATACCCATAACCAGGTTTCTCTGGGTATATATATATATACCCATAACCAGGTTACTCTGGGTATATATATATATATATACCCATAGCCAGGTTACTCTGGGTATATATATATACCCATAGCCAGGTTACTCTGGATATATATATACCCATAACCAGGTTACTCTGGGTATATATATATATATATACCCATAACCAGGTTACTCTGGGTATATATATATATATATATACCCATAACCAGGTTACTCTGGGTGTATATATATATATACCCATAGCCAGGTTACTCTGGGTATATATATATACCCATAGCCAGGTTACTCTGGGTATATATATATATATATACCCATAGCCAGGTTACTCTGGGTATATATACCCATTCTTTGTCATAGTAGAGGACTGCTTTGAAGGTAACGTGTTATGAAGTTCTGAAATTCGTTCTCAGTTGTGTGACCATTCTAGGCCTGGTGTGGGCTTTACAGGTGTTCTGCAATTGGTAGCCGTTTGGTTCCTACTTTTGGTTCCGTTTGGTTCCTACTTTTAGTTCCGTTTGGTTCCTACGTTTAGTTCTGTTTGGTTCCTACGTTTAGTTCCGTTTGGTTCCTACGTTTAGTTCCGTTTGGTTCCTACTTTTGGTTCCGTTTGGATCCTACTTTGTGCGATTGTTTGTTAACTTGACATTTTTGTCTTTTGTCAAATGCAATACCAGAAAGTTATTTTTGGACTCAACCGTATCTTCACTTTCACTATCTGCACTTGTAAATAAAACCTTAAGTTTGCACCATATACTTTTTTTTTAATCTCTGCTCATGTCCTTAAACCCTCGTAAAGCCCGGTGGATCCCGTTATATCAACCCGTACTGTAAGTTGTTTCCAGTTTCACCAACTGAGGTACAAGGTGGTCCACCATCGTTAGATTTACAGGTTGTTGTTTTGTTTTACAGTCCAGAAAGGGGATACTATATCCCCTGGGTGACTGTGACACATGACACATGCATAGGCCATCGGATACCGCCATATTGGATTTCAGCCATCTCCTTCCCCCAGGAAATGACTGTAGACTAGATGACTACAAACTGGGCCTCCTTCCCCCAGGAAATGACTGTAGACTAGACGACTACAAACAAGGCTTTTCTTCTTCCCAGAAGATCAGATTACTTTTTTAATCATGCTCTCTGTGCTTGTAAAGTGGTACAATAGTTAGCTTTCTCCCTATATAGTGCACTACTTTTAACCAGGTGGCCTATTCCCTATACAATACTTTTGACCAGAGCCCATAGCGGTAGTGCACTATGTCGGGAACAGGCTACCATTTGGGATGTTGTCTGTGCTTGAACAAGTGAAGTGGATACAGTAGTTTGTTTTGGTCTAAATACAGTTTTCTCTTCCTCAGGACAACTGTCCTTCTACAACGCTGAAACCAAGCAGTTGATCCACACGTTCAAGGCTAAGTTTAGCCAACCTGTAGTACCAGCCTTCATGGTAAGTCCTGTCGGTATCATGGCCGATACACTTGTCTAACTGACACTCCCATCATAACTGTATATTCTACCAGAGAACCTGTCCTGTCATCAAGACGTAGGTAACGAGTTATGTCACGAACGTGTTATAACAGGTCCCAACAGCATTATTAGTGCATTTATGTCATGCTCTGTAACGCGCTCGTATTTAGGTATCTTTTAAAGATGTGTTATTACAATGCCATAGTAGTGTCATCATTCTGGCTGTTCTCAAAAGTGTGCTTCTGTCATTACCAGTGTTGGTGAATTACGGGCGGCAGGTAGCCTAGTGGTTAGAGCGTAGAGGAGGCAGGTAGTCTAGTGGTTAGAGCGTAGAGGAGGCAGGTAGCCTAGTGGTTAGAGTGTAGAGGAGGCAGGTAGCCTAGTGGTTAGAGTGTAGAGGAGGCAGGTAGCCTAGTGGTTAGAGTGTAGAGGGGGCAGGTAGCCTAGTGGTTAGAGTGTAGAGGAGGCAGGTAGCCTAGTGGTTAGAGTGTAGGGATGGCAGGTAGCCTAGTGGTTAGAGTGTAGGGATGGCAGGTAGCCTAGTGGTTAGAGTGTAGAGGAGGCAGGTAGCCTAGTGGTTAGAGTGTAGAGGAGGCAGGTAGCCTAGTGGTTAGAGTGTAGGGATGGCAGGTAGCCTAGTGGTTAGAGTGTAGAGGAGGCAGGTAGCCTAGTGGTTAGAGTGTAGAGGCGGCAGGTAGCCTAGTGGTTAGAGTGTAGAGGAGGCAGGTAGCCTAGTGGTTAGAGTGTAGAGGAGGCAGGTAGCCTAGTGGTTAGAGTGTAGGGATGGCAGGTAGCCTAGTGGTTAGAGTGTAGGGGGGGCAGGTAGCCTAGTGGTTAGAGTGTAGAGGAGGCAGGTAGCCTAGTGGTTAGAGTGTAGAGGAGGCAGGTAGCCTAGTGGTTAGAGTGTAGAGGAGGCAGGTAGCCTAGTGGTTAGAGTGTAGAGGTGGCAGGTAGCCTAGTGGTTAGAGTGTAGAGGAGGCAGGTAGCCTAGTGGTTAGAGTGTAGAGGAGGCAGGTAGCCTAGTGGTTAGAGTGTAGAGGCGGCAGGTAGCCTAGTGGTTAGAGTGTAGAGGAGGCAGGTAGCCTAGTGGTTAGAGTGTAGAGGAGGCAGGTAGCCTAGTGGTTAGAGTGTAGGGATGGCAGGTAGCCTAGTGGTTAGAGTGTAGGGATGGCAGGTAGCCTAGTGGTTAGAGTGTAGAGGAGGCAGGTAGCCTAGTGGTTAGAGTGTAGAGGAGGCAGGTAGCCTAGTGGTTAGAGTGTAGAGGAGGCAGGTAGCCTAGTGGTTAGAGTGTAGAGGCGGCAGGTAGCCTAGTGGTTAGAGTGTAGAGGAGGCAGGTAGCCTAGTGGTTAGAGTGTAGAGGAGGCAGGTAGCCTAGTGGTTAGAGTGTAGAGGGGGCAGGTAGCCTAGTGGTTAGAGTGTAGAGGAGGCAGGTAGCCTAGTGGTTAGAGTGTAGAGGAGGCAGGTAGCCTAGTGGTTAGAGTGTAGAGGAGGCAGGTAGCCTAGTGGTTAGAGTGTAGGGATGGCAGGTAGCCTAGTGGTTAGAGTGTAGAGGAGGCAGGTAGCCTAGTGGTTAGAGTGTAGAGGAGGCAGGTAGCCTAGTGGTTAGAGTGTAGAGGAGGCAGGTAGACTAGTGGTTAGAGTGTTGGACTAGTAACCGAAAGGTTGCTGGATCGAATCCCCGAGCTGACAAGGTAAAAATCTGTCATTCTGCCCCTGAACAAGGCAGTTAACCCACTGTTCCCCAGTAGGCCATCATTGAAAATAAGAATTTGTTAACTGACTTGCCTAGTTAAATAAAGGTAAAATAAAAAAAATATATATATATGCCATAAAGCCAAACCACGTTTTGAAATGATGCTTATATATAGCCTGTATCAGCCTCATTTCCCTTACCGTTCGGTACAGGTCCTCGTCTTCTTCTCGCAGAGGTCAATGGTGAATGAAGATCCCCACAGGGTTGAATCCTCCGGGTCAATTTTACGGATCAAATCGTGTAGTCGGGGTTCATCTCATAACTAATTTACAGCCCTCCTCCATATCACAGTTAAGTTGTTCATACTGGTCTATAACGCACATATGAAAGATCTATGTATAAATTCTATGCAGTCAATGTAGAGTCTAATCTATTTTTCCATTCATAAAGTGTTTTATAGCTAAGCACACTCCATGGTAATTAACTGTGCAGTTTACCACTGAACTATAACACCAGCCAACGTATGCAGTCAATGTGCTGTCATTTTCTATTTTCCCCATTTTTTATATATATAAAGCATTTATAAACATGCTTCACTTACCAAAAATAACACGAACACAGAATATGAAAGGAAACATTTAGATTTTGTTTTTCCAGATGTAGCACATAAATCTATTGGACCCAAGATGGTCAACAGACTATTGACATGTTGACTTCTTGAATAGATTTAACAAAAATTCATATTCAATATATTCAAATTTGAATTATTCATTTCAGAATAGCTGCAATAACTATTTTAGTGAGTAAAACATACTAACACAGGGTGGTAAAACTAGCTAGCATTTCCCCCCTTTTCACTAATGTAGCTAGCTAGCAGCTAGCTAAGCCGCTGGCTATAGAGCCCCACAGCGGAGGTATCATAATACCCATAAAACCTAGCGGTCAAACAGGGAAATGCTTCCAACCGTTTTTCCCTTAGGGGATTTGTAGAAACACTAAAGGCTGTGTTTCGTCTAGGCTTACCCAGGTGTGATGTATTGATAACCATGTAAATCTCTCCCTGGTGTGATGTATTGATAACCATGTAAATCTCTACCAGGTGTGATGTATTGATAACCATGTAAATCTCTCCCAGGTGTGATGTATTGATAACCATGTAAATCTCTACCAGGTGTGATGTATTGATAGCCATGTAAATCTCTCTCCCTGGTGTGATGTATTGATAACCATGTAAATCTCTACCAGGTGTGATGTATTGATAACCATGTAAATCTCTACCAGGTGTGATGTATTGATAACCATGTAAATCTCTACCAGGTGTGATGTATTGATAACCATGTAAATCTCTACCTGGTGTGATGTATTGATAACCATGTAAATCTCTCCCTGGTGTGATGTATTGATAACCATGTAAATCTCTCTCCCAGGTGTGATGTATTGATAACCATGTAAATCTCTCCCTGGTGTGATGTATTGATAATCATGTAAATCTCTACTAGGTGTGATGTATTGATAACCATGTAAATCTCTCCCTGGTGTGATGTATTGATAACCATGTAAATCTCTCTCCCTGGTGTGATGTATTGATAACCATGTAAATCTCTCTCCCTGGTGTGATGTATTGATACCTTGTCGGAGAGAGATTTACATGGTTGACTTATCAATATATTCAGCTCTATTTACTCTGAGATTCAAAAATGCTACTTAGCATCAAAGTAGACATCATGCAAGACTACAAATCCCAGCATGCTCCTGCACGTCATCTCTAGCTGGCACCTTTGCTAACAGCCAATTTATTCATTACTTTATTTAGCTAACATTAGATAGTTAATCCAAAGATTCGTACCTTTGTCTCGATTCAGCAGTCTCATCCAGATCATCATGGTATTTGTAGTTATTTTATGATAGCCACATTAGCAGCTAATTAGCATTTCATTTGTTGGGGGTAAATGCAGGCGAATATATTGATAAAAGTCACCTTGTCCGAGAGCGATTTACACGGTTATCAAAACGTCACGCCTAGGGTAACACTACACAAAACACAGTCCTTTATTTAAAGGGTTTCTAAAATCCCCTATGGAGGAAAATGAATGGTGGGAAAAGGCATTGGTACCATTTCCCTGTTTAACTGCTAAGTGTTATGGGTATTATGACTCATACTGTGGTACTCTGTCAACACGTTTTCCAACTCGGTCAATAAATGTTGCAAAATAATCATAAGACCCCTTTAAACATTTAGTTAACAGTGGTATCTATCTCACTATTTAAGACCTTACATTGTACTTTTGCATATTACGAACCATTAACAACAGGACAAATTAAGAGACAGAAACATCACAATGTTCATTTGATTTTGATTGCACAGCACCCGGAGGAGTGTGTTAGAGGTCAATGAAATGGCACAGCACCCGGAGGAGTGTGTTAGAGGTCAATGAAATGGCACTTCCTGGTGACCTCTCGCTTCTCAAAAAAATTATTAAAAAAACCCCGAATTAAACATTTAGTTAACCTTTTTGTTCACTATTTCATGACTGAAAGTGTACATTTTGTACATTTAAAAAATAATAAAAATATCTACTAAGAAACCAGAAGAAGTCTGGGGTGTCACCCGGAAGTGATTCTTAAATACCCTGACCTAGTGAGATATACATGGCGGAGGCTCAGTCAAGCTAGTCGTCTTGACTACTTTCTTATGCCATTCTCTCTGGCACCAAAAGTTTAAAAAGTGTTGATAGGGGACAGAATGCGGTCGGACCATTGAATAATCGGTATATCCATTCCTCTTACAGAATTTCTACGTGGGCGAGGATATTGGAAATTTAATCAAAGCCTACTAGATAATAAATTGTTTAGAACTAGGACAGAAGAATTTATAACTGACTTTTTCAGACATAACATAGGTACAGCAGATCCCCTTATTGAATGGAACACTTTTAAATGTGCTTTTAGAGGCCATGCAATTCAGTACTCATCTATAAAACAAAAGCAATTTAGATCAAAAGAGTCCATATTAACAAAGGAAATTGTCAGTACAGTAAGATAGTAATATAAACTGTACTATAGAGACTCAGAATAAGTTAGAGAACTCTTTAGTCCTATCCCAGTTCACCCTGATTAACTCTTTAGTCCTATCCCAGTTCACCCTGATTAACTCTTTAGTCCTATCCCAGTTTACCCTGATTAACTCTTTAGTCCTATCCCAGTTTACCCTGATTAACTCTTTAGTCCTATCCCAGTTTACCCTGATTAACTCTTTAGTCCTATCCCAGTTTACCTATTTGCTTATGGCCTTGCCTAAACCTAGCGACCTGTTTTTCATCTTTAATGACTGGTACTATACACACACAGTACCAGTCAACAGTTTGGACACACCTACTCATTCAAGTTTTTTTTATTTTTTATTATTATTTTCTACATTGTAGAACAATAGTGAAGACATTAAAACTATGAAATAATTGAGATGGTTTGGGATGAATTGAACCGCAGAGTGAAGGAAAAGCAGCCAACAAGTGCTCAGCATATGTGGGAATTCCCTCAAGACTGTTGGAAAAGCATTCCTCATCAAGCTGGTTGAGCGAATGCCAAGAGTGTTCAAAACTGTCATCAAGGCAAGAGGGTGGCTACTTTGAAAAATCTCAAATACAACATTTATTTTGATTTATTTTAACACTTTTTTTTGGTTACTACATGATACCATATGTGTTATTTCATAGTTTTGATGTCTTCACAATTTTGCTACAATATAGAAAATAGTAAAAGTAAAGGAAAAACCCTGAAATGAGTAGGTGTCTCCAAACTGTTGACTGGTACTGTAAGTCACAGGCCTGTACCGACCGGTGGGGGAAATGGGGCTGGTGCAGGCTATATATGAGCATCATATATAGCACGTGATTTGGCCTTTTGGCATATTCACTAACACTGGTGTAACAGAAGCACACATTTTGACAACAGCCATAATGATGACACTACGCTGTCTTGGTAATGATGCATCTATTAGGATAAATATTTAGTCCTTGCATGACATGAATGCGCTGTGGATACACTATGCATATTTTGAATTAACCTTTTTAATAATGCCGTTGTCACCTGTTTATAACTCATGAAATGCTTATAGATGTGTAATAAATGTGTTATGTTTATGTATTCACATTTAATTGTTACCCACTAGAGTCCTGTGTATCAACGTTTGTTTCATGACCTATTTGTAACACAGAAACTTAATGAATGAACATTGCAGAAAGGAAATGAATGGTATACTTCTGAGCCCAGAAAATCCAGCTAAACATGGTATATAGTGTAGTTCAACAACTTCAGGGAATCAACTGACAAGTCTAGTGACAATCTGTCTGTGTCAAAAACAAGTTGGCCTGTAATCCCCTCTAATCACCCCAGGAGGCCTTGGATCTCCTCTAATCACCCCAGGAGGTCTTTGGTCTCCTCTAATCACCCCAGGAGGTCTTGGATCTCCTCTAATCACCCCAGGAGGTATTGGATCTTCTCTAATCACCCCAGGAGGTCTTGGATCTTCTCTAATCACCCCAGGAGGTCTTGGATCTTCTCTAATCACCCCAGGAGGTCTTGGATCTCCTCTAATCACCCCAGGAGGCCTTGGGTCTCCTCTAATCACCCCAGGAGGCCTTGGATCTCCTCTAATTACCCCATGAGGTCTTGGATCTCCTCTAATCACCCCAGGAGGCCTTGGATCCCCTCTAATCACCCCCAGGAGGCCTTGGATCCCCTCTAATCACCCCCAGGAGGCCTCAGATCCCCTCTAATCACCCCCAGGAGGCCTCGGATCTCCTCTAATCACCCCAGGAGGCCTCGGATCTCCTCTAATCACCCCAGGAGGCCTTGGATCTCCTCTAATCACCCCAGGAGGCCTTGGATCCCCTCTAATCACCCCAGGAGGCCTTGGATCTCATCTAATCACCCCAGGAGGCCTTGGATCCCCTCTAATCACCCCAGGAGGTCTTGGATCTCCTCTAATCACCCCATGAGGTCTTGGATCTTAATGAGGTCTTGGATCTCCTTTAATCACCCCAGGAGGCCTTGGATCTCCTCTAATCACCCCAGGAGGTCTTGGATCTCCTCTAATCACCCCCAGGAGGTCTTGGATCTCCTCTAATCACCCCAGGCTAAAATACCTGCGAACAGCTCATTGTTCAAGACAAGACTGAGGTACTTATTGTTGGAGCCAAAGCACAGAGAAAGAATCTGGCCGCACATTTTAATTCACAGGCAATAAAGATATGACACCAAAATAGCTTTTGACCACCTGAGGAACATTGCCACGGTGCGGCCGTTTCTCTCTCAGGCTGATACAGAGAGACTCATCCATGCTTTTATTACAAGCAGGCTTGACTACTCTAATGCTCTCCTGTCTGGTCTACGCAAGAAAGACATTAGTCTACTGCAAAACATACAGAATGCTGCAGCATGGGTACTGACCAAGACCAGATGGAGAGAACACATTACACCGGTTTTAAGGTCTCTGCACTGGCTGCCTGTGAGTTTTAGAAATAATTGTAAGATTCTTCTATTGGTTTATAAATCAATCCACGATTGTGCACCTCAATACATGTCAGACTTGATTTTAAGTTATGTCCCCAGTAGGTCCCTCAGGTCTTCTGGCCTCTTAACTATCCCAAAGTCTAGGACCAAGAGGCATGGAGAGACAGCCTTTAGTTACTATGCCCCCAGCCTTTAGTTACTATGGCCCCAGCCTTTAGTTACTATGGCCCCCAGCCTTTAGTTACTATGCCCCCAGCCTTTAGTTACTATGGGCCCCCAGCCTTTAGTTACTATGCCCCCAGCCTTTAGTTACTATGCCCCCAGCCTTTAGTTACTATGCCCCCAGCCTTTAGTTACTATGGGCCCCCAGCCTTTAGTTACTATGCCCCCAGCCTTTAGTTACTATGCCCCCAGCCTTTAGTTACTATGCCCCCAGCCTTTAGTTACTATGCCCCCAGCCTTTAGTTACTATGGCCCCCAGCCTTTAGTTACTATGCCCCCAGCCTTTAGTTACTATGCCCCCAGCCTTTAGTTACTATGGCCCCCAGCCTTTAGTTACTATGGCCCCCAGCCTTTAGTTACTATGGCCCCAGCCTTTAGTTACTATGGCCCCAGCCTTTAGTTACTATGGCCCCAGCCTTTAGTTACTATGCCCCCAGCCTTTAGTTACTATGGCCCCCAGCCTTTAGTTACTATGGCCCCCAGCCTTTAGTTACTATGCCCCCAGCCTTTAGTTACTATGGCCCCAGCCTTTAGTTACTATGGGCCCCCAGCCTTTAGTTACTATGGGCCCCCAGCCTTTAGTTACTATGGGCCCCCAGCCTTTAGTTACTATGCCCCCAGCCTTTAGTTACTATGGGCCCCCAGCCTTTAGTTACTATGGGCCCCCAGCTTTTAGTTACTATGCCCCCAGCCTTTAGTTACTATGCCCCCAGTCTTTAGTTACTATGCCCCCAGCCTCTAGTTACTATGCCCCCAGCCTTTAGTTACTATGCCCCCAGCCTTTAGTTACTATGCCCCCAGCCTTTAGTTACTATGCCCCCAGCCTTTAGTTACTATGCCCCCAGCCTTTAGTTACTATGCCCCCAGCCTTTAGTTACTATGCCCCCAGCCTTTAGTTACTATACCCCCAGCCTTTAGTTACTATGCCCCCAGCCTTTAGTTACTATGCCCCAGTCTTTAGTTATTATACCCCCAGTCTTTAGTTATTATACCCCCAGCCTTTAGTTACTATGCCCCAGTCTTTAGTTACTATGCCCCCAGCCTTTAGTTACTATGCCCCCAGCCTTTAGTTATTATGCCCCCAGCCTTTAGTTACTATGCCCCCAGCCTTTAGTTACTATACCCCCAGCCTTTAGTTACTATGCCCCCAGCCTTTAGTTACTATGGCCCCAGCCTTTAGTTACTATGGGCCCCCAGCCTTTAGTTACTATGGGCCCCCAGACTTTAGTTACTATCCCCCCCCCAGCCTTTAGTTATTATGCCCCCAGCCTCTGGAATAGCCTGCCAGAGAACCTAAGAGGGACCAAGAGGCATGGAGAGACAGCCTTTAGTTACTATACCCCCAGCCTTTAGTTACTATGCCCCCAGCCTTTAGTTACTATGCCCCCAGTCTTTAGTTACTATGGGCCCCCAGCCTTTAGTTACTATGCCCCCAGCCTTTAGTTACTATGGGCCCCCAGCCTTTAGTTACTATACCCCCAGCCTTTAGTTACTATGCCCCCAGCCTTTAGTTACTATGCCCCCAGCCTTTAGTTACTATGGCCCCAGCCTTTAGTTACTATGGCCCCAGCCTTTAGTTACTATACCCCCAGCCTTTAGTTACTATGCCCCCAGCCTTTAGTTATTGACCCCAGCCTTTAGTTATTGACCCCAGCCTTTAGTTACTATGCCCCCAGCCTTTAGTTACTATGGCCCCAGCCTTTAGTTACTATACCCCCAGCCTTTAGTTACTATGCCCCCAGCCTTTAGTTATTGACCCCAGCCTTTAGTTATTGACCCCAGCCTTTAGTTACTATGGCCCCAGCCTTTAGTTACTATGCCCCCAGCCTTTAGTTACTATGCCCCCAGCCTTTAGTTACTATGCCCCCAGCCTTTAGTTACTATGGGCCCCCAGCCTTTAGTTACTATGCCCCCAGCCTTTAGTTACTATGCCCCCAGCCTTTAGTTACTATGCCCCCAGCCTTTAGTTACTATGCCCCCAGCCTTTAGTTACTATGGCCCCCAGCCTTTAGTTACTATGCCCCCAGCCTTTAGTTACTATGCCCCCAGCCTTTAGTTACTATGCCCCCAGCCTTTAGTTACTATGGGCCCCCAGCCTTTAGTTACTATGGCCCCAGCCTTTAGTTACTATGCCCCCAGCCTTTAGTTACTATGCCCCCAGCCTTTAGTTACTATTAGAAGGATTACTTTATCCTATCCCAGGTATTCCTTAAAGAGGTGGGGTTTCAGGTGTCTCCGGAAGGTGGTGATTGACTCCGCTGTCCTGGCGTCGTGAGGGAGCTTGTTCTACCATTGGGGTGCCAGAGCAGCGAACAGCATGTGTCTTATAACTCCCTCAGTGACGACGATGGTGTTCTTACAATGTGTGTTGTGTTGTGTTCCAGGTATGGTGTGGAGGACTGAGCCTCAGTACAGGCATGCAGGTCCCCAGTGCAGTCAAGAGTTTCCAGAAGACTGAGAACGGCCTGGGAGGTTCAAACAGCAGCCTCAACAGCATGGCCCAGTAGCCCACACTGACTGGCTGCGTCTGGAACAGCACCCTATTCTCTACTCAGTGCACTACTGTTGCTCTATGCAGGCTCTGGTCTAAAGTAGTGCACTATATAGGGTTCCATAGGTCTCTGGTCTAAAGTAGTGCACTATATAGGGAATGGGGTTCCATAGGGCTCTGGTCTAAAGTAGTGCACTATATAGGGAATAGTGTTCCATAGGGCTCTGGTCTAAAGTAGTGCACTATATAGGGAATAGGGTTCCATAGGGCTCTGGTCTAAAGCAGTGCACTATATAGGGAATAGGGTTCCATAGGGCTCTGGTCTAAAGTAGTGCACTATATAGGGAATAGGGTTCCATAGGGCTCTGGTCTAAAGTAGTGCACTATATAGGGAATAGGGTTCCATAGGGCTCTGGTCTAAAGTAGTGCACTATATAGGGAATAGGGTTCCATAGGGCTCTGGTCTAAAGTAGTGCACTATATAGGGAATAGGGTTCTATAGGGCTCTGGTCAAAAGTAGTGCACTATATATATAGGGAATAGGGTTCCATTTCGGACGCAACCAATAATGAACTGAACTCGCTCCTCTGACTTCCTGCTTCCTGTGCAAGTACAACCCCTTCCTGTTTCTGATCTGTCAGTCAACCCGAGCTGCACCGCTGCAGATGCGCTGCGAGACATGAGAAACACTGAGCGTTGGAGGAACAAAACCAGCATCGCCTTCACTCCTCGCAGTTTAACCAAGCCGCTCCAGACCCTTAGAGGGTACCATCACGCATCAGGGCTCTCCAAGCCTGTTCCCGGAGAGCTACCGTCCTGTAGGTTTCCACTGACCCTAACCTAGCACACCTGATTCTAATAATAATAATAATAGCTGAAACTGGGGTTGGTGTGAACCTACAGGAAGGTAGCTCTTCAGGAACAACCGATAACCTGCAGCATTAAGGGTTAGTGGAACCCTCTTAACCATGTTCCAGATCGCTTAGAGGGGTTGGAACATTTATATTAAGATTTGTCATTCTGGAGCAGGAATGCTAGACGTTTAATCAGGGAATAGATGAGTGCACTTTTTTTTCCCTCTCTCTCCTTTTGTTTTAGTTAGAATGCTGAGTTTTACATCGTTCTGTCTCTCTGAAGTGTGAACGTCTGTTTTTTTTTGGCATGACGACAAACCATGTTGATTACTTAACAGCGCCTGTATTGACTCGTATATTTCTGTGTGTGTGTGTGTATGACTATATAGTGTCAGTGAATGGATTATAGCTCCTCCCTCTCTCGTAGAGGCGTCGTTTTGGTTTGAACCCTCAGTTTCTTCAGTTTGCTACTGAACAACATCTTGTCCGAACTAAAACTGCAGCTTTGCACTAAATACAGTACCTGAAGCAGGGTTGACTTAACTTACCTTATGATGTCGTTCTGCCGTTTTCATCTCATGATTGACTTTGTCCTGTTAGTTGTGCACCAGGCTTAGTGTGACCCTGTGTAGGCGTCCCAAATCACACCCTATTCCCTATATAGTGCACTACTTTTGAACCAGGGGCCCCTGTGACGATCCCTGGTCATGCACTGTCCCTATGGGGGCCTGGGCAAAAGTAGTGCCCTATATAAAGGACTAGGGTTCCATTTGGGACGCAGGCTATGAACCTAGACGTCAGAGTGTGTTGATCTGTGTCTGTACGTCATTGAGAATTGTGTGTTCTTATTCATGTCTTATGGCGCCCTATTCTCTTTTTATAGTGCACTAAATAGGGAATAGGGTGCCGTTAAGGACTCTCATATTACTGTACCTTTTTTAAAGCGTTCAGAAGTTAATCTCGTGATATGGCTAAAAAAAACGGCAGTTCTTAAAGGATGTACCTTTTTTTGAAAAGGGTGATAGACATCAGATATACACTGAGTGTGCAAAACATTAAGGACACCTTCCTAATGTTGAGTGGCAGCCCCTTTTGCCCTCAGAACGACCTCAATTTGTGGGGGCATGAACAAGATGTTAACAGCGTTCCACAGGGATGTTGGTCCATGTTGACTCCAATACTTCCCACAGTTGAGTCAAGTTGGCTGGATATCCTTTGGGTGGTGGACCATTCTTGATACACACAGGAAACTGTCGAGTGTGAAAAACCCAGCAGCTTTGCAGTTCTTGACACACTCAAACCGGTGCGCCTGGCACCTACTACCATACCCCGTTCAAAGGCACTTCAATCTTTTGTCTTGTCCATTCACCCTCTGAATGGCACACATACACAATCCATGTCTCAATTGTCTCAAGGCTTAAAAATCCTTCTTTAACCTGACTGCTCCCCTTCATCTACACTGATTGAACTGGATTTAACAAGTGACATCAATAAGGGATCATAACTTTCACCTGGATTCACCTGGTCAGTCTATGTCATGGAAAGAGCAACTTGTTCCTAATGTTTTGTACACTCAGTGTCTACGTGATTATATTGATACATGCGGTCGTCATCAGTTGGAATGAGATGTCTGTCAAATTGTGTCAAAACCACCAAAGATTACGTGTAGTGAGGGGAAATTGATATGGGAATACTTTATATTCTGCCACCTGGTGTCTGGATGATGTCATTGCAATAATTCAGGACAAGATCCTAAAGCCAGACACATCTCTCTGACCACTACACACTACACCCAGACACATCTCTCTGACCACTACAGCCAGACACATCTCTCTGACCACTACAGCCAGACACATCTCTCTGACCACTACACACTACCACTGCACACAATACTTTTCGTCATATATTACTTCGTTTTGGATTTTGTTTTGAAATAATTATTTTATTTTAAATAATTTAGGCATATCAGTGGTCTCAATGCTGAATATGTTATATTCACCTGGATTATTAGAGCTGATTTAAAACTAAATAACTGACCCTTTTTGTGCATCATTATCATGTTATGTATACTGGTTGAACTCAATGTTTGGTTATTTCATTTTCTACCATGTTTTCCATGCTGCTGTTCTGTTCTGTTTTGAGCCGTAGAGGGAGAAGGATAACTCCAGTTGTCTTCATGTGGGCCAACCTTTTCAGTTATACTGTATTCACATTTTTTTTGTGATATTAGACCGCAAACATGTGACTCTTTTAGAAATGTCCACCTCTCCGTTGAAACACCAAATAAACCATTTTCCACCCCTGGCAACCTGGCAACATTTTGCTTTATCTTTCTCATCGACTATAATCTATGAAGTGTATTGAGGCAGGATTGAAAATTTAATCAATTCTCTGTGTCTGTTTTTAGCTTACAAACATTTTTTGAGTTTTCTAAGCCATATGGTAGAGTAATTTGAATTCTCTGTATGTCTATATGGGCCTGCTGTATGCTTACTACTGGTACAAAATGTCATACTCTCACAGAATGCCATTCCATTTGTAAGATGGCGCTGGAGAAGAAGGCAGATGTTTTACGTGCCCCCAAACGATTTTGTGGTTTTTTTTGTTCGTTTATTTGCGTTGTTTGTAACTTATTGTTTTACTTATTTTGTACACAATGTTGCCGCTTCCGTCTCTTATGACGGAAAATAACTTCTACACATCAGGACTGTGATTACTCACCACGGACTGGTGGTGGAATCCTTTTTTTCCTTTTAATGAGTCTGACGAGGCCGACGCCAACGATATACTGCTTTCTCGGGAACAGGCCCAGATCCCCGTGATTTGCATGAAGAGGAGGCGGAGAAAAAGGCTCCGGAGGGCGGGGCTGCCTTCTGAGAGTTTGTAGGCTATCAAATAAACCCCCCACTACCTTGCACATTTGCTAGCAGAATGGAATCTTTGGACAATAAAATAGATGACCTACGCGGAAGATTAAACTACCAACGGGATATTCAAAACGGTAATATCTTATGCTTCACGGAGTCGTGGCTGAACGACGACACTATCAACATACAGCTGGCTGGTTATATGCTGCACGGGCAGGATAGAACAGCAGCGTCTGGTAAGACAAGGGGCGGCGGAGTATGTATATTCGAAAACAACAGCTGGAGCACGAAATCTAAGGAAGTCTCGAGGTTTTGCTCACCTGAGGTAGAGTATCTCATGATAAGCTGTAGAACACACTATTTACAAAGAGAGTTTTCATCTATATTTTACATTTACATTTACGTCATTTAGCAGACGCTCTTATATATTCTTCATAGCTGTCTATTTACCACCACAAACCGATGCTGGCCCTAAGACCACACTCAACCAGCTGTATATGGCCATAAGCAAACAGGAAAACGCTCATCCAGAGGTGGTGCTCCTAGTGGCCGGGGACCTTAATGCAGGGAAGCTTAAATCCATTTTACCTAATTTCTACCAGCATGTTAAATGTGCAACTAGAGGGGAAAAAACTGAACCACCTTTACTCCACGCACAGAGACGCGTACAAAGCTCTCCCTCGCCCTCCATTTGTCAAATCTGACCATGATTCTATCCTGATTCCTGCTTACAAGCAAAAATGAAAGCAGGAAGCACTAGTGACTCGGTCTATAAAAAAGTGGTCAGATGAAGCGGATGCTAAACTACAGGACTGTTTTGCTATCACAGACTGGAATATGTTCCTGGATTCTTCCGATGGCATTGAGAAGTACACCACCATATCAGTCATTGGCTTCATCAATAAGCCATGGATTACAGGCAACACCCGCACTGAGCTAAAGGGTAGAGCTGCCGCTTTCAAGGAGCGGGACTCTAACCCGGAAGCTTATAAAAGATCCCGCTATGCCCTCCGACGAACCATCAAACAGGCAAAGCGTCAATACGGGACTAAGATTAAATCACACTACACCGGCTCCGATGCTCGTCGGATGTGGCAGTGCTTGCATACTATTACGGACTACAAAGGGAAGCACAGCCGAGAGCTTCCCAGTGACACGAGCCTATCGGACAAGCTAAATTACTTCTTTGCTTGCTTCGAGGAAAGTAACACTGAAACATGCATGAGAGCTTCAGCTGTTCGGATGACTGTGTGATCACGCTCTCTGTAGCTGATGTGAGTAAGACCTTTAAACAGGGCAATATTCACAACGCCGCAGGGCCAGACGGATTACCAGGACGTGTACTCCGAGCATGCATTGACCAACTGTTAGGCTCTGGGCGTAGTGGGTGCGAAGTCAGGCGCAGGACGCAGAGAGTACAGGGTAGTGCTTTAATGTCACACAAGGCGAACACAAGCCACCCCACGGAGATACAGGGCGCACACAAAAACAAAATGCCCCAAACACTGGGGACTGAAACAGTCCGAGGAAACCCACGTACAAAGTTCCTCAAACACGAGCGTGCACAGAAGCAAATACACAAAACAATCCCGCACACAGAGCAGGCGGGCCTACGGGCTAAAATAACCCAGCTAATCAGCCCAACACAAAACAGGTGCAAACAATAAACAGAAAGGGGGAAAAGAGAATCAGTGGCAGCTAGTAGGCCGGTGACGACGACCGCCGAGCGCCACCCGAGCAGGAAGGGGAGCTACCTTCGGTAGGAGTCGTGACACCAACTGGCAAATGTCTTCACTGACATTTTCAACCTGTCTCTGACTGAGTCTGTAATGCAGACCACCATAGACCCTGTGCCCAAGAACACTAAGGTAACCTGCCTAATTAACTATCAACCCAAAGCACTCACGTCTGTAGCCATGAAGTGCTTTGAAAGGCTGGTCATGGCTCACATCAACACCATTATCCCAGAAACCCTAGACCCACTCCAATTTGCATACTGCCCCAAAGATGATGCAATCTCTATTGCACTCTACACTGCCCTTTCACACCTGGACAATAGGAACACTTATGTGAGAATGCTATTCATTGACTACAGCTCAGCATTCAACACCATAGTGCCCTCAAATCTCATCACTAAGCTAAGGATCCTGGGACTAAACAGGGGGTAGTGCGTACGGCCCAGTATATCACTGGTGCAAAGCTTCCTGCCATCCAGGACCTCCTATACCAGGCGGTGTATAAAAATTGTCAAAGACTCCAGCCATCCTAGTCATAGAATGTTCTCTCTGCTACCGCACGGCAAACAGTACCGGAGCGCCAAATCTAGGTCCAAAATACTTCTTAACAGCTTCTACCCCCAAGCCATGAGACTCCTGAACAGCTACTGCTGCTCTTTATTCTTTACTTAACCAACAAAAGCTGTTTTAAGAAAATAAAGAAGTTAAGGGTAAGTAAGCATGTGACAAATACAATTTGATTTGCTTTGATCATGTGCTCTACCTGGGCAAATAAAGGTGCAGTTTCAGTCATATCCAATACCAGGAGTATTGAATTCCAGTCTTTGAATGATGCTGTGTCTGCATGTATGTATTACAATTATACACTTCAATAGTATTTACCGGTCCTGGGACATCAATGGTTACACATTGTAACTATGCAATAGACTAGAAACATGATTTAACTAGTTAAAGGCTGATTTGTAATTCATATATACATAAATATATATTTTTTTAAACTGCACTACGCTTCCTATGCATCATGTAAATGGTCTAAACCCGGTTCATCTCAATATGTAATTTCCTTCATCTGCATTGATCTGATAAATACAGGATAGGTGGAGTATTTCATCAAATGAGAGACTTCATTTCAACCAGTAGAGAATGTGAAACACTTTATTGAAAGAAGTTCATTATCCAAGGGTTATAAATACATAATACATGCATTATAAATATTATAATTGTAATATTATATTAGAAATACAAGTTCAATCTGTACATCAATGCACATCTGGTGTTCATTATAAAAACGGAGGAAGAAAGAGGAGGTAGTGAGAGAGGTGTAAAAGACAAAGGGAAAGAGGTAAGAACAGAGGAGCAGGGAAGGCAGCATATGATTAATGAATCACAGTGCTACCCTAATATTCTGTCAGTTCATCACAATTACATAATAGTGTCTCTAGCGGTGTCTCCTAACCAGCCTTGGGCTCCCAGTCAGCCCAAAGGTTATCTTAAGAGCGGGGGAGATGACAGGACTGGGGGTTGGCATCCTCTCTCACATCAAAATATACCTGCAGATGAGAGACAGATGGAGAGAGAGAGAGCATGTTTAAGCCTTGTCTTTTTTCATTCTACCACTGTCAGTCATCATAATCATCAGGAGGTGAAATGCAAAACTGACCTTGGATCATTAACTCTGGGACTAACTACATCTCTATCTGAAATTTCAATGTAAAGCATCTCTTTAATAATACTTCCTGTATAATATAAACTGACCTTGGATCATTAACTCTGGGACTACTACATCTCTATCTGTATTTCAATGTGACGCATCTCTTTAATAATACTCCCTGTTGACCCGACCAAATGACCTCTCACCTCTGATCATGCTGTGCCCTCTATGTAGCCAGTTCAGAAGGGGGAGGGGTTCACCGACACGGCTGATATAACCTAGAGGATTTAGGGAGAAGGGGGAGAGGGATGAAGTGAAGGAGAGAGACTGTTATTGAGAAAATAAGGTAGTTAAATGTACAGTGTTCAAGGAATCTGATCCCCTCCTGGTCCTCGTGTCCATCCTCGTGAAGTTATGCAGGACACAGGAA
The DNA here is from genome assembly GCF_901001165.1 of Salmo trutta. Classification (NCBI taxonomy): domain Eukaryota; kingdom Metazoa; phylum Chordata; class Actinopteri; order Salmoniformes; family Salmonidae; genus Salmo; species Salmo trutta. The sequence continues at coordinate 63,759,346 of NC_042971.1, read as the reverse complement.
GCCTTCACACGCCTGAATCCCCCCCCCAGGAGGCAGTCCCAGATGGCCCTGGTCACCCAACCTTGCAGTGCCCTACATGGTAAATGTAGGCAATCGTTTTGAAGGAATCTCCAGTTACAAGGTATCTGTAGGAATATGGAAGACAATGTAATTATTAGACTTTAGACTTTCATATCACCAGGTCATTGTGGATTACCAAAGTATAATATCCCTGATTAATAAATCATGATAACATTGGATTGATAGATGCATGTGACCATAGCAGGATCATATCAAGGATAACATCACAAATGAATACATAAATACCACTTGAAGCTTGATGATGAGTTGATCATTTGAATCAGCTGTGCAGCGCTAAGGCAAAAACAAAAATGTGCTCCCCTTTGAGTCCCCAGGACCAGGACTGAGAACCACTTGCTCTTCATTGGGACCTCTTCAAAAAATAGGCTTTCACAGCTCTCTTTATCTGAGGACAGAAAACCTCACAAGAAACAGACTTCATTATAGCCAAATTACACAGCACTGAGTATTATGTTACTATTACCTCCGTCCTCACTTCTAGCGACTGGAATTACACAAGTACCTGCCCTATCCAGAATAGCCTCTCACTTTGACAGTTGGGGCTGTTATCTAGCTACCTACAAATTTGAAGTTTGTTTTTTACAGTGATAAATACATCAAGATAGCTAGCTAATATGAAGTTAGGTAGCTGGTGATGATTTAATTGACTTAGCTAGCTATCTATAAAATCTTAAAAGTTAGCTAGATATCTATCTAGCTACATTTGCAGCTCATTTGAGTTAGCCTGCACTGTAGCTAGTTAGCTAATAATAATATTTTTTTTTTTTTTTACATTTTCTAAATGTATTTACTTAGTTGAATAGGTTCTCCCAGCCATGTGGACGATTGGAAAAAGGGCTGCAAAGTGTGCTTGTCACCAGAGTGTTTTAAAGCATATTCCTATTTACCTGTGAATACATTCATGAAATGGAGAATGGATTAAACTATTTACCCATTTTAATAATCAGACCTTCATACACACTTGCTATGCGGAATTCTTGACGCATAATCAAACGTGCTGCTATATACTGCCATATGCTGCCAGCACGCCCACAAGCAAGCCACTCTGGGCGACCTAAGCGACACGCTGCAATTTACCGCGTGCTAGTGTATACAAGCCGACACATATGCCTAAAACAACATTGCGGGACTGCGGTTGGGTTTGGGATCAGTTCTTGCTCTTGGGTTTGGGATCAGTTGTTGCTGTAGCAGGTGGGAGTCCGATAGAAAGCCAGTGGGTGCTGGCAGGAGCGGGATGAAGAAATTGGTCCTGTGCAGGCCTCTGCTGTGCACCATGACAGTGAAGCCTGGAACGGTAGAGCTGTTTACTACTGTGTCAGTGTGAAAAGTAGGGAATTAGCTAAGGAAACTGACACATCAATAACATTACATTTCCATACTGACTAATATAACTCACTTTGCACTGAAAAAAAACCCGTCAGAATATCAATCTTCAATCGTTTGGCCGATGGTTTCATTGTTTGATTCAGGTCTAGTTTAATTGAGGCAAAAAAAAATAGCTAATGTAAGCCAACTTTTGGCCAGCTCTCTCTTGAACGGTACATCAACTGGCGAACGCTTGCCAAGTTCATTTACTTCTAAAACGTAACAAAACAAAAACTACAAAACATTTCCATACAAATAACTGCTGTTAGTAATAATATCCACCTCCATATCGCTATCTGACAGAGGCTAGAGATGACCTGGCTGTGGTAGCTACTCACTAGCCTAGTGTATTCATTCACCTCAGATAACTAGAGGCTAGAGATGACCTGGCTGTGGTAGCTACTCACTAGCCTAGCGTATTCATTCACCTCAGATAACTAGAGGCTAGAGATGATCTGGCTGTGGTAGCTACTCACTACCGTAGCGTATTCATTCACCTCAGTCGAGAGGGGATGGAACATTACCTAAGGTCACACGTCAGTTACAATACTAGCTCAGCACTGCGAATAAACACTAGTTTCATTTTTTCTGTTAAACAGCAGTTACTTTGCCAGCTACATCAGTCAACTAAAGAGTAGCCAGTTTCTGTTCTGCTTCCTTTTACAACTCAGTGGAAGAGCGCATGTAACATGCGTCGTATGAAGTAGACCAAGGTGCAGCAGGAGAATGTATACTCATCTTGTTATTTATTATAAAAGAAGGAAAAACCAAAAGAAACACGTATACAAAAACGAACGAACGACACTAAACAGTCCCGTCAGGTGCAACATACACTAAACAGGAAATAACTACCCACAATTCCCATTACCAAAACACCCCTATACATAGGACCTTCAATCAGAGGCAACAAGGAACAGCTGCCTCCAATTGAAGGCCAGATCAGTAAACAAAACATAGAACTAGAAAGACTAGTAATGCAAATCAATTTATAACATTTTTGACATGCGTTTTTCTGGATTTCTTTGTTGTTATTCTGTCTCTCACAGTTGAAATAAACCTACCATTAAAATTATAGACTGATCATTTCTTTGTCAGTGGGCAAACGTACAAAATCAGCAGGGGATCAAATACTTCTTTCCCTCACTGTATATACAGAGTCTCCATCCAACCTCCCATCCCATTCCCCCAACCCCAGCCAACATGTCTCCATCCAACCTCCCATCCCATTCCCCCCAACCCCAGCCAGCCATGTCTCCATCCATCCTCCCATCCCATCCCCCAACCCCAGCCAGCCAACATGTCCAACCTCCAATCCCATCCCATTCCCCCCAACCCCACTCCAACTCGCAGAAACCATGTCATAAATACTTTCCTAACCTAAATAATATAAAAGATTAGAGTATTTTTAAATCTACCAGGAGATGAATATGCGCTTTCTTAAATTGATCCCGAATATTCTGAACCGTTCTCTTCATATTTATTTAACCTTTATTTAACTAGTATTTATATGGCTTTCTGTCATTCATCAAATCGAAGTTTATTTGTCACGTGTGCCGAATAACTTACATTGAAATGCTTACTTACAGGCTCTAACCAACAATGCTAAAAAGGTATTAGGTGAACAATAGGTAAGTAAATAAATAAAAACAGTAAAAAGACAGGCTATAAAAGTAGCGAGGCTACATACAGACACCGGTTAGTCAGGCTGATTGAGGTAGTATGTACATGTAGATATGGTTGAAGTGACTATGCATATATGATGAACAGAGAGTAGCAGCAGCGTAAAATAGGGGTTGGGTGGGGGTTGGGTGGGGGCATACAACGCAAATAGTCTGGGTAGCCATTTGATTACCTGTTCAGGAGTCTTATGGCTTGGGGGTAAAAACTGTTGAGAAGCCTTTTTGTCCTAGACTTGGCACTCCAGTACCGCTTGCCATGAGGTAGTAGAGAGAACAGTCTATGACTGGGGTGGCTGGGGTCTTTGACAACTTTCAGGGCCTTCCTCTGACACCGCCTGGTGTAGAGGTCCTGGATGGCTGGCAGCTTAGCCCAGTGATGTACTGGGCCGTACGCACTACCCTCTGTAGAGCCTTGTGGTCGGAGGCCGAGCAATTGCTGTACCAGGTAGTGATGCAACCAGTCAGGACGCTCTCGATGTTGCAGCTGTAGAACCTTTTGAGGATCTGAGGACCCATGCCAAATCTTTTTAGTTTCCTGAGGGGGAATAGGCTTTGTCGTGCCCTCTTCACGACTGTCTTGGTGTGTTTGGACCATTCTAGTTTGTTGTTGATGTGGACACCAAGGAACTTGAAGTTCTCAACCTGCTCCACTACAACCCCATCGATGAGAAGGGGGACGTGCTCGGTGCTCCTTTTCCTGTAGTCCACAATCATCTCCTTAGTCTTGGTTACGTTGAGGGATAGGTTGTTATTCTGGCACCAGCCAGCCAGGTCTCTGACCTCCTCCCTATAGGCTGTCTCGACGTTGTAGGTGATCAGGCCTACCACTGTTGTGTCGTCTGCAAACTTAATGATGGTGTTGGACTTGTGCCTGGCCATGCAGTCGTGGGTGAACAGGGAGTACACGAGGGGACTGAGCACGCACCCCTGGGGAGCTCCAGTGTTGAGGATCAGCTAGGCAGATGTGTTGCTACCTACCCTCACCACCTGGGGGCGGCCCATCAGGAAGTCCAGGATCCAGTTGCAGAGGGAGGTGTTTAGTCCCAGGTTCCTTAGCTTAGTGATGAGCTTTGAGGGTACTATGGTGTTGAACGCTGAGCTGTAGTCAATGAATAGCATTCTCACATAGGTGTTCCTTTTGTCCAGGTGGGAAAGGGCAGTGTGGAGTGCAATAGAGATTGCATCATCTGTGGATCTGTTTGGACGGTATGCAAATTGGAGTGGGTCTAGGGTTTCTGGGATAATGGTGTTGATGTGAGCCATTACCAGCCTTTCAAAGCACTTCATGGCCACGGACGTGAGTGCTACGGGTCTGTAGTCATTTAGGCAGGTTGCCTTTGTGTTCTTGGGCACAGGGACTATGGTGGTCTGCTTGAAGCATGTTGGTATTACAGACTCAATTAGGGACATGTTGAAAATGTCATCGAAGACACCTGCCAGTTGGTCAGCACATGCCTGGAGCACACGTCCTGCTAATCCGTCTGTCCCCACAGCCTTGTGAATGTTGAACTGTATAAAGGTCTTACTCACATCGGCTACGGAGAGCGTGATCACACAGTCATCCGGAACAGCTGATGCTCTCATGCATGCCTCAGGGTTGCTTGCCTCGAAGTGAGCATAGAAGTGATTTAGCTCGTCTGGTAGGCTTATGTCACTGGGAAGCTCGTGGCTGTGCTTCCCTTTGTAGTCTGTAATAGTTTGCAAGCCCTGCCACATAAGACAAGCGTCGGAAACGGTGTAGTACGATTCAATCTTAGCCTTGTATTGACGCTTTGCCTATTTGATGGTTCGTCGGAAGGCATAGCAGGATTTCTTATAACTTCCGGGTTAGAGTCCCGCTCCTTGAAAGTGGCAGGTCTACGCTTTAGCTCAGTGCGAATGTTGCCTGTAATCCATGGCTTCTGGTTGGGGTATATACGTACAGTCACTGTGGGGACGACGTCCTCGATGCACTTATTGATAAAGCCAGTGACTGATGTGGTGTACTCCTCAATGCCATCGGAAGAATCCCGGAACATATTCCAGTCTGTGATAGCAAAACAGTCCTGTAGTTTAGCATCTGCTTCATCTGACCACTTTTTTATAGACCGAGTCACTGGTGCTTCCTGCTTTAATTTTCGCTTGTAAGCAGGAATCAGGAGGATAGAATTGTGGTCGGATTTACCAAATGGAGGGCAAGGGAGAGCTTTGGTTGCGTCTCTGTGTGTGGAGTACAGGTGATCTGTAATATTTTCTCTCTGGTTGCACATTTAATATGTTGATGGAAATTAAGTAGAACTGATCCCTAATATACTGAATCGTTCTCTTCATATATTCTAGTGAGTCTCTTGATTAAAATACTAATTAAAAGGTAGACCAAATTTAAAGGAATTACTTTTGATAAATGTACTGAAAACCCTATTGAATGAAAAGTCCAGGATAAATTCTGTTGTCCTGCAAGTGGGAGGGTTTTCAGCGGTTGAATTAAATTAAGTGTATTCACCGCGCATAAAGGAATCAAAGCCCGTTATGCACCTGCATAAGGTCAGTCTGAATACTAACGCCTGCAAAGCCCGTTATGCACCTGCATAAAGTCAGTCTGAATACTAATGCCTGCAAAGCCCGTTATGCACCTGCATAAAGTCAGTCTGAATACTAACGCCTGACAAGTGTGTAGGAAGGGCAGACATTTCCTCAGTCTGAATCGGGCCCTATGTGCGTAGTTGGAGCATGTGTCGATACTGATAGGATCAAAGGAAAGGCAGCGCTGCTCTCAGATCAGCATTCAAATCTTATCTTAACATTATAATAATTTCACAATACCGACGACGAATCAGCTCCTATAAATATTAACGGCTGCAACTAATGAGGCAACTTATTCTAATGCTTACCCTATAATAATGCACTCAATCACAGATTAATTTGGCATGTAATTGCGCATAATTACACATTATGAAATATACGTGTAACTCAGTTGATTGAACATGACATTAACTTCAGTATGATTTAAATACATAGGCCTACTGCCGTTCATCTGGGTTTCATTTGAAGCATCTTCTTATCCTTCACTTACTTGTTCAAACACAACTTGAGTTTTTTTTTGTAGTGAACTTCGTTTCACAAGTTATCAAAGGACATAGTTGTCTTTGAACAAGATCAACGGCTTGATTCTATGTTTAGCAGAGATCTTCTGTGTATAAAGTGACGCGGAATGGAAAAAAAAATTAAACATCTAACGATGCACTTAGCTGTGGTCTGAGGCAGTCGGTAAATAACAACTTTAATAACAATGTGTTTTTTGGGGGGGGGGAAACTGCTTTGAGATTTAAGGATGTTTCTACGAAGGTTCTAATGATGAACTTTTTTTCTTCTTCTCTTAAAGGGGTGGATCAACTTAATATTGGGGAAAGAATGTTGCTTCCATCAATGTAATTGTCTGCATAATTTCCGATCCCCCATATATTGTTTTGGGGTAAATATATATATCCATATGCATGCATATACACATACACATACCTATATAGATATACATACTTTTTAAAGAATATTCCTTTATTATTCCCCGGAAACCCTACCACCCTTCCCCCAATTGGAGTAAACTAATAAACAATAACACTCAGGCTTCTACCTTCCGTTTATACATATTATACACCTTTTACAGACACAATCTATTTTACAATAGTTATCTTTGGTTTGTTTTTAGTCCTTCCTCTATTTCTGATGTCCATCCAGTGTGATTTCTATTTGTAACTGTGCTATTTCACAACATGTCTGAACCTTTTATACATTTTACAGACCCCGTATGTTTTACATTGGTTATCTTGTTAGTATGATGAACTTTTAGCATTTAAGATGCTTTTGGGAAACCCCGGGGGTCAAGATCTGAATGGAACAGAAGTGGCTCTACCTTTGTGGAAATACTGTGAAATTCAAGCTCTTCTCACAGTAAGGTATGTGTTTGTTTTGTTCGCATGCACTTTTACCTCATTGAAAAAGAGTTGGCTCAAGTTCAGGAGTTACACCACTGTTAATACCATAATACCCTCTGACCAATAGGCTTTGAAACTGCACTGAATACTCCCTCTTTTACAGTGTTGTTGACGAATTAGTCAAAACCTGCTGTTTTTTTTTTTTTTTTTTAAGGCTTTGTGGTTTTTTTTCCGCTTATTCCTCTCTTGGGTGTATGTGGCTTGAACGGCGATGAACCTCCACTCCGGTCTCTATCCACTTAGTCTGGGGAGGAGACATCCTTCCAAACCTCATCTTCGTTGACTCGGGAAGTCTGGGTGTTCAGAGGCTACTTACTGTCTAGTCTACTCCCCAGGATGGTTTCTGTGAGGCTACTGCTGCTGTCGGTGGCCCTCTTGCTCTGCGGGTGTCTGGGCACACAGGGTGGCAATGTGCTGGTCTTTCCTGGAGAGTACAGTCACTGGCTCAACATGCGAGTGATCCTGGAGGAACTAGTGGAGAGGAACCATAGCGTTACAGTGTTGGTGTCCACCGCCTCGCCGTCCATCAACTTCTCCAGGCCAGAGAGTTTCGGCTTCAAGGTTTACGATGTACCCTTTGAAAAACAAGACTGGCAGGCTCTCAATGAGGACTTTATAAAGTGGTGGTTGAACGAGTCTCAGAACGCGTCCATGCTGCAGCTGGGGCTGTGGATCAGAGACCTCCTACAGAAAATGAATGTTTTAACGGTCAACATGTGTAAGTCTATGTTCAATAACGAAGAGCTTCTGGAGTCACTGAGACAGTCCAAGTTTGACGCGCTCCTTTCTGATCCGATGTTCCCATGCAGTGACTTAATCGCGGATGCTCTTGACTTGCCTCTGATTTTCTCCCTAAGGTTCTCGTTTGGCATGGTAATAGAGAGGCAATGTGCACAGGTGCCAGCACCCTCCTCTTACGTCCCTTCTCCGGAATTGCCGTATACAGACAAAATGAGTTTCTTTGAGCGGGTCCACAATTTTGTTACTTATACTTTTTGTGATGTCTTTATGAATGTACACTTACTAACGACCATGGACACTTTGTACAGTGAGATAAAGGGTAAGTTGATCAGAATTCTGTCTATGTCCCAAATGGTACCCTATTCCCATATAGTGCCCTATTCCCATATAGTGCACTACTTTAGACCAGACACTATGTTGGGTATTTTATTTCATTTAACCTTTTATTTAACTAGGCAGTTAATAGGAACAAATTCTTATTTATAATGACAGCCTACCGGGGAACAGTGGGTTAACTGCCTTGTTCAGGGGCAGAACGACAGATTTTTACCTTGTCAGCTCGGGGATTCGATCTTGCAACCTTTCGGTTACTAGTCCAACACTCTAACCACAAGGCTACCTGCTGCCTCTACACTCTAACCACTAGGCTACCTGCTGCCTCTACACTCTAACCACAAGGCTACCTGCCACCCCTACACTCTAACCACTAGGCTACCTGCCTCCTCTACACTCTAACCACTAGGCTACCTGCCACCTCTACACTCTAACCACAAGGCTACCTGCCATCCCAGGAATAGGGTGCACTTTATAGGGAATAGGGTGCACTATGTAGGGAATAGGGTGTGTTATGTAGGGAATAGGGTGTATTATGTAGGGAATAGGGTGTATTATGTAGGGAATAGGGTGTATTATGTAGGGAATAGGGTGTGTTATGTAGGGAATAGGGTGTATTATGTAGGGAATAGGGTACACTATGTAGGGAATAGGGTGCCGTTTGGGATGCATAAAGAGTCTTTCCTCAGAGGGTAAATCTACAGGTCTGTTTTTTAGATCAGTACTTCCTGTCATCACTTGGTTTATCAGATCAGTACTTCCTGTCATCACTTGGTTTATCAGATCAGTACTTCCTGTCATCACTTGGCTTATCAGATCAGTACTTCCTGTCATCACTTGGTTTATCAGATCAGTACTTCCTGTCATCACTTGGTTTATCAGATCAGTACTTCCTGTCATCACTTGGTTTATCAGATCAGTACTTCCTGTCATCACTTGGTTTATCAGATCAGTACTTCCTGTCATCACTTGGTTTATCAGATCAGTACTTCCTGTCATCACTTGGTTTATCAGATCAGTACTTCCTGTCATCACTTGGTTTATCAGATCAGTACTTCTGGGTATATGTACATTTCCTTGGTGAATAAAGGTTCTGATTCTGATTCTCTACATGTATCAGGAAGTCCGACTAGGTTCTGTGAGCTGATGGGGAAGGCTGACATCTGGTTGATACGAACATACTGGGACATTGAGTATCCTCGACCTTTCCTGCCAAACTTCAAATTTGTGGGAGGACTTCACTGCAAACCTGCAAAGCCACTTTCAGAGGTAAGGCTTTTGCTTTTAAACGTTATTTTACAAGCAGTGCTGATTGCCGATGTCCGAAATGGCACCCAAATTCCGTCTAGTAGTGCATTAGGGTACCATTACGGACGTAGACAGTCCGTCAACTGTCTAACAAGATACTGTAACAGTCAGCCATGAAGGCTGGTTATCATTGAATCCCAATAAAGTAATATTTGGTACCATTGAGACACTGGGACTGTGTCGTCGTTGGTTACCAGGACATGGAGGAGTTTGTGCAGAGTTCAGGAGACGATGGCATCGTAGTGTTTTCACTGGGCTCCATGGTCAAGAACCTGACTACAGAGAGAGGAAACACCGTAGCCACTGCATTGGGACGGATACCACAGAAGGTTAGTCTGGTTCTGTTTGTTTCAGGCTTTCGTTCCAAAAAGGGCCCTATTTATGTGCACTATGCACTACCTAAGGCTCTGGTCAAAAGTAGTGCACTGTATAGGGAATACCGAAATAGAGAGCCCATTTGGGACTCTGCCTTGGATGTTATATCAAATCAAATCAAATGTATTTATATAGCCCTTCTTACATAAGCTGATGTCTCAAAGTGCAGTACAGAAACCCAGCCTAAAACCCCCAAACAGCAAGCAATGCAGGTGTAGAAGCAGAAGTTGCCCGTTGAAATCTGATCCATTTGTGGGATACAAATATACACGATAGCCTACTGTTTTTGTTGTTGTTGTTTTGTTTTTTTAAACACAGAATTCATTCAGAGGTGTTGATGAATTTGGCCATCAGGGGCCCCTTCAGAAAACCATAGCTTCTGGTTCTGAGAAACCGTTTCATTGCAGATTCTTATTGCTGTTTTCTCGCCATGTATAGGTGCTGTGGAGATACAGTGGGGAGAAACCAGAAACCCTGGCTCCCAACACAAGAGTTTATGAGTGGATTCCACAGAATGACTTACTAGGTAATAACCTGTCTATCTTTATAATCCTTGGCCTGCCTGAAGTGCTAGTCTAAGATCAGGTTGAAGATAACAGAGACGAATAAGCCTACCATTCTAATATCCCATAACTATTCTCGTACAACTCTGATGTGTTGGTACCTGCCTTCCCTGTAGCTCAGTTGGTAGAGCATGGTGTTTGCAACGCATGGTGTTTGCAACGCCAGGGTTGTGGGTTCGATTCCCACGGGGGGCCAGCACAAATAAAATGCATGAAATTAAATGTATCCATTCACTACTGTAAGTCGCTCTGGATAAGAGCGTCTGCTAAATGACTAAAATATAAAATGTTACCTCACTTAGCTATTTTAAGATGAATGCACTAATTGTAAGTCGCGTCTGGATTAGAGCATCTGCTAAATGACTGAAATGTAAAAATGTATAACCTGTTAAGGATAGGGGGCAGAATTTTCACAGCCGGATGAAAAAAACGTACCCAAATTAAACTGGTTACTACTCCATACAACTGTGATATGTTGTTACCTCACATAGCTATTTTAAATTATAAATCACGTCTGGATTAGAGCATCTGCTAAATGACTAAAATGTAAAAATGTATAACTAAGGAAAAATTCTAATCAACGGGACCAGAAATGCTTTAACAACAGCACTGGTCCTGAGACTTGTCCTAACCTGGGTATCTTCAAGGGATCAGGTCCACCCTGTCCATTCATTATAAACTAAAAGTCAAAACTGCTGCACTCCTACTCTGAAACGTTTTATGAACATGGACCCTTGTAGGTCCCACACAGTCTTTGACCCTACAACCCTGTTCTCTCTCTCTCTCTCTCTCTCTCTCTCTCTCTCTCTCTCTCTCTCTCTCTCTCTCTCTCTCTCTTTCTCTTTCTCTCTCTCTGTCTCTCTCTCTCTCTCTCTCTCTCTCTCTCTCACTCTCTCTGTCTCTCTCTCTCTCTCTCTGTCTCTCTTTCTCTTTCTCTCTCTGTATCTCTCTCTCTGTATCTCTCTGTATCTCTCTCTGTATCTCTCTCTCTCTCTGTATCTCTCTCTCTCTCTCTCTCTCTCTCTCTGTATCTCTCTCTCTCTCTGTATCTTTGTGTTGTATATCCCAAAAGGTCATCCAAAGACCAAAGCCTTCATCACTCACGGTGGAACCAACGGACTCTATGAAGCCATCTACCATGGAGTTCCTATGGTGGGTATCCCTCTGTTCGCTGACCAGTCAGTGAACGTCATGCACATGAAGACCAAAGGAGCGGCTGTCGTGATGGACTTCAACAAGATGACATCCGATGATCTGACGGAAGGACTCAACTCTGTGATCAATGATCCGTCGTAAGTCCTTTTTTGCAGATTTTGGACCAAACGAAAAAAAAAAAAAAAAAGATTCGCTACGATTGGTTTCCTCGCTTGCTGATTGGCTTATTTTAAAGCCAACAACCCGTGTCAGTGAGGTATTTTTTTGACTGTATTAAAAAGTCCAGGAGGAAATGATCACGTTTTAGTTGGTGTGTGTGTGTGTGTGTGTGTGTGTGTGTGTGTGTGTGTGTGTGTGTGTGTGTGTGTGTGTGTGTGTGTGTCTGTGTCTGTGCGTGTGCGTGTGCGTGTCTGTGTCTGTGTCTGTGTCAATGTTTGTGTTGCTTCACAGTCCCCGCTGTTCCATAAGGTGTATTTTTATCAAATTTTATATCACATTTTACTGCTTGCATCGGTTAATTGATGTGGAATAGAGTGCCACGTAGTCATGGCTCTATGTAGTACTGTGCTCCTCCCATAGTCTGTTCTGGACTGTGAAGAGACCTCTGGTGGCATGTCTTGTGGGGTATGCATGGGTGTCTGAGCTGTGTGCCAGTAGTTTAGACAGACAGCTCGGTGTATTCAACATGTCAATATCTCTCACAAATACAACTAGTGATGAAGTCAATCTCTGCTCCACTTTGAGCCAGGAGAGATTGATATGCATACTATTGGTTGCTCTCTGTGTACATCCAAGGGCCAGCCATGCTGCCCTGTTCTGAGCCAATTGCAATTTTCCTAAGTCCCTTTTTGTGACACCTGACCACACGACTGAACAGTAGTCCAGGTGTGAAAAAACTAGGGCCTGTAGGACCTGCCTTGTTGATAGTGTTGTTAAGAAGGCAGAGCAGTGCTTTATTATAGACAGACTTCTCCCCATCTTAGCTACTACTGCATCAATATGTTTTGACCAGGACAGTTTACAATCCAGGGTTACTCCAAGCAGTTTAGTCACCTCAACTTGCTCAATTTATTTCCACATTATTTATTACAAGATTGAGGTTTAGGGTTTAGTGAATGATTTCTCCCAAATACAATGCTTTAGTTTTTTTTTAAATATTTAGGACTAACTTAAACCTTGCCACCCAATCTGAAACTAACTGCAGCTCTTTGTTGAGTGTTGCAGTCATTTCAGTCACTGTAGTAGCTGACGTGTATAGTGTTGAATCGTCCGCATACATAGACACACTGGCTTTACTCAAAGCATGTCGTTAGTAAAGATAAAAAAAATGTAATGGGCCTAGACAGCTGCCCTGGGGAATTCCTGATTCTAGCTGGATTATGTTGGAGAGGCTTCCATTAAAGAACACCCTCTGTGTTCTGTTAGACAGGTAACTCTTTATCCACATTATAGCAGGGGGTGTAAAGCCATAACACATGTTTTTCCAGCAGCAGACTGTGATCGATAATATCAAAAGCTGCACTGAAGTATAACAAGAGAGCCCCCACAATCATTTTATCATCAATTTCTCCCAGCCAATCATCAGTCATTTGTGTAAGTGCTTGTTGCGTGTCCTTCCCTATAAACGTGCTGAAAGTCTGTTGTCAATTTGTTTACTGTAAAATAGCATTGTATCTGGTCAAACACAATTTTTTTCATAAGTTTACTAAGGGTTGGTAACAAGCTGATTGGTCGGCTATTTGAACCAGTAAAGGGGGCTTTCCTATTCTTGGGTAGTGGAATGACTTTAGCTTCCCTCCAGGCCTAATGGCACACGCTCTCTAGTAGGCTTAAATTGAAGATATGGAAAATAGGAGTGGTAAAATCGTCCGCTATTATCCTCAGTAATTTTCCATCCAAGTTTTCAGACCCCGGTGGCTTATCATTGTTGATAGACAACAATATTTTTTCCACCTTTTCCACACTGGCTTTACGGAATTCAAAAGTACAAATCTTGTCTTTTTATCATTTGGTCAGATATACTTGGATGTGTAGTGTCAGCGTTTGCTGCTGGCATGTCCATGTCTAAGTTTTCTAATCTTGCCAATGAAAAAGTAGTTAGCAATATCATTGTGATGAATGAACCATCTGATTCAATGAATGATGGAGCTGATTGCTTTTTTCCAAAGTTTCATTCAAGGTTTCTCCGACGCTTTTTAACTGTCATTCTTTATGTCATTTATCTTCGTTTTCATAGTGTAGTTTCTTCTTCTTTTTATTCGGTTTAGTCACATGATTTCTACATTTGCGGTACGTTTGCCAATCGGTTGTGCAGCCAGACTTATTTGCCATTCCTTTAGCCTCATCCCTCTACAACCATATTATTTTTCAATTCCTCATCAATCCACGGGGATTTAACAGTTTTTAACAGTTATTTTCTTAATGGGTGCATGCTTATTAGTAACTGGAATAAGCGATTTCATAAATGTGTCAAGTTTGTTTTCTCATCATTACAGACTGACAAACATTCTTTACATCAACAACATACAATCTGTTTTGTAGGGATTCCTATGACCTCTTATACACTATATTAGTCCCAGCCTTTGGAACTTTGGTTTTCTTAGATATGGCTGCTATATTGTGATCACTACATCCAATGGATCTGGATACTGCTTTAAAGCACATTTCTGCAGCATTAGTAAATATGTGATCAATACATGTTGATGATTTAATTCCTGTGCTGTTTGTAACTACCCTGGTAGGTTGATTGATAATCTGAACCAGATTGCAGGCACTGGTTACAGTTTGAAGCTTTTTCTTGAGTGGGCAGCTTAATGAAAGCCAGTCCATATTTAAAATCACCCAGAAAATATACCTCTCTGTTGATATCGCATACATTATCAAGCATTTCAAACACGTTATCCAGATACTGACTGTTAGCACTTGGTGGTCAATAGCAGCTTCCCACCAGAATGGGCTTTAGGTGAGGCAGATGAACCTGTAGCCATATTACTTCAACAGTATTTAACATGAGATCCTCTCTAAGCTTTACAGGAATGTGGTTCTGAATATAAACAACAACACCTCCACCATTGGCATTTCTGTCTTTTCTGGAAATGCTATAACCTTTTATTGCTACCACTGTATCATCAAAGGTATTATCTAAGTGAGTTTCAGAGATGTATGAATGTCATCTGTTACTAGCAAATTATTGATTTCATGATTTCACGAACCTTACATATGTTGACGTGGGCTATTTTGATCACTTTTCTTCTGGGATGCTTACTTGTTTTCATTGCTTTACTGGGAAGCTTATCAGAAGTAGATATTCTCATGTTATTTATGTTAGTGCAGGGTGAGCTGCACACAGCAGACTTCCTACTAGGGCACACCACCTCAGTGCTAACAGTACTGTTAGCTGTAGGATCAGCAGAGATATTACTATAGTACACCCCCTTGGGCCTATGTTAAAGGATTTCCTGCTGGAGTGTAATGATTAAATAACTCTACCCTGAATTTAGGGATATGGTCTATATAGCCTGTAGAATAAGTAACTAAAGGGTTGAGCATAAGTCTCATGAGATTGACTAGGATAGGAGAGGAATGGAGGTCTGTGTGTTTGTGTGTAGTGTGTAATGTGTAATGTGTGTAATGTGTGTAATGTGTAATGTGTGTAGTGTGTTTGTGTGTAGTGTGTAGTGTGTTAGTGTGTAGTGTGTAATGTGTGTAGTGTGTTAGTGTGTTTGTGTGTAGTGTGTAATGTGTGTAGTGTGTAGTGTGTTAGTGTGTAGTGTGTTTGTGTGTAGTGTGTAGTGTGTTAGTGTGTAGTGTGTAATGTGTGTAGTGTGTAGTGTGTTAATGTGTTTGTGTGTAGTGTGTTAGTGTGTAGTGTGTTAGTGTGTTTGTGTGTAGTGTGTAATGTGTGTAGTGTGTAGTGTGTTAGTGTGTAGTGTGTTTGTGTGTAGTGTGTTAGTGTGTTTGTGTGTAGTGTGTTAGTGTGTAGTGTGTAGTGTGTAGTGTGTTAGTGTGTTTGTGTGTTAGTGTGTTTGTGTGTAGTGTGTAGTGTGTTAGTGTGTAGTGTGTTTGTGTGTAGTGTGTAGTGTGTTAGTGTGTAGTGTGTTAGTGTGTTAGTGTGTAGTGTGTTAGTGTGTAGTGTGTTAGTGTGTAGTGTGTTAGTGTGTAGTGTGTTTGTGTGTAGTGTGTTAGTGTGTAGTGTGTTAGTGTGTAGTGTGTTAGTGTGTAGTGTGTAGTGTGTTAGTGTGTAGTGTGTTTGTGTGTTTGTGTGTAGTGTGTAGTGTGTAGTGTGTTTGTGTGTAGTGTGTAGTGTGTTAGTGTGTAGTGTGTTAGTGTGTTAGTGTGTAGTGTGTTTGTGTAGTGTGTAGTGTGTTAGTGTGTAGTGTGTTAGTGTGTAGTGTGTTAGTGTGTAGTGTGTTTGTGTGTAGTGTGTTAGTGTGTAGTGTGTTAGTGTGTAGTGTGTTTGTGTGTAGTGTGTAGTGTGTTAGTGTGTAGTGTGTTTGTGTGTAGTGTGTTAGTGTGTAGTGTGTTAGTGTGTAGTGTGTTAGTGTGTAGTGTGTAGTGTGTTAGTGTGTAGTGTGTTAGTGTGTAGTGTGTTAGTGTGTAGTGTGTGAATGAGAAGCCTGGTATATAATAGATGTTTTGTATATGAACTGGAGAACGTTCTACTGAATAAACTGTACAAGACCTTTTGCAGAAAAGCTGAGTCCTTGCCTAAGTATTATTATTAACCCAGTGTCTTACAAACCTTGGGGATTAGTCAAGGCTTATTGATTGGTAATTATTATCCTTGGGATTCGAAAATTGACGTAACAGCCTATCAGGGTCATTTTGTAAATGCCGGATCTCTATGGCAAGACACATGACTCACCCAAGTTTTGTAAAAAAATTGGGCCAGTTCTGTTCTGATGTACATACGTACATACAGATGGAGACAGATATAAAGTTCACTCCCCGATTTCAACAATGATTACCGTAATGTATTGAGTGCTTTAGACACTAAACCTGATCGCGGATTAAGGTTTATATGACTATGAGTGACAAAGAGTTTGGTGTGATGGCATAAACAGACGGGATACTTTAAGACAAAATAACTAATATCCCATTTCTCTTTCACCAGGTACAAAGAAAACATGATGAGGCTTTCCAGTCTCCACCACGACCAGCCGATGAAGCCACTGGATACAGCAGTGTTCTGGATTGAGTTTGTGATGCGCAACAAGGGAGCCAAGCACCTGAGGGTGGAGTCCCATAACCTGACCTGGTATCAGTATCACTGTCTGGACGTCACAGCTGCCCTGCTCTCCGTAGTGGCACTCTTCATTATAGTCTCAGTTAAAACATGTACTTTCTGCTTCAGGAAAAGTAAAGCGAGACAGAAGACAGAGTGATTACCCTGGTCTGGTAATAAATGTCATGTACTGAAACAATCATGGGTGACATTATCGTAGTGGGCATTATGGTCATGGGTGACATTATCATGGACGGCATTATCGTAGTGGGCATTATCATCATGGGCGACATTATCGTAGTGGGCATTATGGTCATGGGCGACATTATCGTAGTGGGCATTATCATCATGGGCGACATTATCGTAGTGGGCATTATGGTCATGGGTGACATTATCATAGTGGGCATTATCATCATGGACGGCATTATCGTAGTGGGCATTATGGTCATGGGTGACATTATCGTAGTGGGCATTATCATCATGGACGGCATTATCGTAGTGGGCATTATGGTCATGGGTGACATTATCGTAGTGGGCATTATCATCATGGGCGACATTATCGTCGTGGGCATTATCATTGTGGGTGCCATTATCGTAGTGTGCATTATCGTCATGTGCGACATTATCGCCGTGGACATTATCGTCATGGGCATTATTATCGTGGGTGACATGATCATAGTTGGCATTATCGTCATGGACGGCATTATCGTGGTGGGCATTATCGTCGTGGGCGACATTATCGTAGTGGGCATTATCGTCATGGGCGACATTATCGTAGTGGGCATTATCGTCATGGGCGACATTATCATAGTGCAAAAAGGGTCTTCATGAACTAGGGTACCAATGAGGACTAGGGTACCACTGGACAACTTGTTACAGCTGTTGATAAGTTATTGATAATAATCAGCCATTTTGTTTTCATGTCATTACATTAAAATATAAAGGGGGGATTTTAACTATAGTCAATAAAATGTACTTGGAGATTTAAAACCTATGTTTAACCCTAATGTTTAACCCTAATGTTTAACCCTAATGTTTAAACCCTATGTTTTAACCCTATGTTTAAACCCTATGTTTTAACCCTATGTTTAAACCCTATGTTTAAACCCTATGTTTAAACCCTATGTTTAAACCCTATGTTTAAACCCTATGTTTAAACCCTATGTTTAAACCCTATGTTTAAACCCTATGTTTAACCCTATGTTTAACCCTATGTTTAACCCTTTATCATGGTTGGTGTCTTGATTGATTTGTCCAAAATGATGTGACATAAAACATTACTTTTCAGTCCTTGCATTTATAGCAGTGTAAGTTGTCCTTATATCATATAATAAGCATTAATCAATTAAATTAGACATTGAACTTGGATCTAGTTGTCGTACAATTTTTTTTTTGTATAGAGAATTCAGAAATCCAGCGTAACTACGTAACATTTTGTGTCTCCTTATGTCATGGGATGAAAATTTTTTTTTTTATGGACACACAAATTCAAAATTATATATGGGATCGCAAAATCAAATGCTTCTAATCTAAAAAAAAAGTCACCTTACCTTGATACTTACAACCTAAATCGATACTGACATTAACTTGGCTCTTCAATAATTATCCACTTGTTGGATGTGCATTTGGTGTCAAGCTGATTTAGTTACTCCGTGATATTTTCACACATCATCATCATCATCATCATCTGATCCAGGAAGGAATTTTCCGAATGACAGTCAAGTGATGAACGGCTGTTGTGAATTGGCAGCCCAAGAGCTGGGAGAAGAAAAAAATAAGGTGTGTCCAGAATATTTTGGTGTGTCTCATTCGTTACGCAAGTGAAGACAGTTGTGCCTGGACCCACCGAGAAAATTTGATGTTCATCATCTTTTGCAGTGGCGATTTTAGCAAATAAATATAATATATAAATATACATAAATAATAAAATAAATAAATACATCTTGGTGGGGCAAACTCACCCATTTTGTTTTTTTAGACACATGCCAGCAAAGCCACAACACAACACTAAACAATACATCACAACACTAAACAATACATCACAGCACTAAACAATACATCACAATACTAAACAATACATCACAACACATCACAACACTAAACAATATATCACAACACTAAACAATACATCACAACACTAAACAACACTAAACAACACTAAACAATACATCACAACACTAAACAATACATCACAACACTAAACAATACATCACAATACATCACAATACATCACAACACTAAACAATACATCACAACACTAAACAATACATCACAACACTAAACAATACATCACAACACTAAACAATACATCACAACACTAAACAATACATCACAACACTACACATCACATCACTAAACAATACATCACAACACTAAACAATACATCACAACACTAAACAATACATCACAACACTAAACAATACATCACAACACTACACAATACTAAACAATACATCACAACACTACACATCACAACACTAAACAATACATCACAACACTACACAATACATCACAACACTAAACAATACATCACTAAACAATACATCACAACACTACACAACACTAAACAACACTAAACAATACATCACAACACTACACAATACTAAACAATACATCACAACACTACACATCACAACACTAAACAATACATCACAACACTACACAATACATCACAACACTAAACAATACATCACTAAACAATACATCACAACACTACACAACACTAAACAACACTAAACAAAACTAAACAATACATCACATCACTAAACAATACATTAATTTCAATATAACGGTGACAAACGGTGGCCACAAACTGTTAGGGCCTCCATAAAGCTGTCCCTACCATGGAGTTAAACCTTAACACTACTACCCATGGAGTTAAACCTTAACACCACTACCCATGGAGTTAAACCTTAACACCACTACCCATGGAGTTAAAACTTAACATTCCTACCCATGGAGTTAAACCTTAACACTACTACTCATGGAGTTAAACCTTAACACTACTACCCATGGAGTTAAACCTTAACATTACTACCCATGGAGTTAAACCTTAACACCACTACCCATGGAGTTAAACCTTAACACTACTACCCATGGAGTTAAACCTTAACACTACTACCCATGGAGTTAAACCTTAACACCACTACCCATGGAGTAATACCTTAACACCACTACCCATGGAGTAATACCTTAACACCACTACCCATGGAGTTAAACCTTAACACCACTACCCATGGAGTTAAACCTTAACACCACTACCCATGGAGTTAAACCTTAACACCACTACTCATGGAGTTAAACCTTAACACTACTACACCTGGCTATCAGTGGGCCCTCGTCTGGCAGCGATACAATTAATTCAGCCTCATTTACTGCCTTTTTAAAAACATAGCTGATATGGCTGACTTGATTAAACCAATGTGGTTTCTATTGACTCCTTGTAGATTTGTGTAAACTCGATAAGAACCGCATTGTCCTTCAATAATAACGAACGCCAACATGAGTTTAGACTTTTGAACCGTACACAAACATTATTACATTAATGTTCAGTAAAGTCATAATGTTTGCTCTTATATCATTAACACTTAGCTCTAAGTATAAGCAAGTGCAAGCAAGCGAGCTGCAATGAGGTTGGCCTTCATTCAGCACTTTCTAAATGGACAGCGACAGAAATTCAGGTAGATGTTAGTTCAGATATATAAAGCAAGATGTTGAGGCCTTAACTTTACTCTTCTTTAAGTCACCATATACACAGAGAGAGAGAGAGAGAGAGAAAGAAGTGGTTAAGCCTACCATTTGAAGTATTTCATTAGGCCTTTGTGATCTAGATATGAAGGAAAATACAATCACAAGAATCCACTTTTCTAGACAACATACCGAAGCACAGACAGCGCGTTGCATAAAACAACCCTCGCAATATCAAATCTAATTTTATTTGTCACATGCACCGAATACAACATGTGTAAACCTTACAGTGAAATGTTACTTACAAGCCCTGGAATTACATTGTCTATTACTGAACTTTTTTTTTAAAACAAATATTTGAATGGGAAAAGACAGGGTCTGTAAACCATGTTTGCCAGAGACAATCTCCTTCTCGTGAAGAAAAGCACAAGCTAATTTTTACAGCAGCATACAATACATTTTGGGACTCATGATTGTTGTACTGTGCTCAATTGAACAGAAAGGTTGCGTGGGATGTCCCTTTTTGTTGGCAAATTTTGTCATCAAATGTGCTTTCAAGACCACTGGGAACTCGGGGCGGGTGGGGGGAACACGTCAATGATCATCAGATCTGAGCTCTAGAAAGAGGCCAGAGATCCCAGCTTGGGATTCCGAGTTGGATGACCGTTCAGAACTTATTTTCCCAGTCGGACCTCGTTTTTCTTCTTTTTTTTTTACCGAGTTGCCAGTTGTCTTAAACGAGGCAGAAGTCATGCTGGATTGACAGCATGGTCAATGTATTCAACCTTTTCTGGCTCATGGTGTTGTGAGTGAATGTTTATCCTTTTTAAGCTTGGAAAAGAGACTATTTTTAGACAGATGTTTTAAACCCTTAAACTCAGACTTGGAACACAAACCCTCTCTTCCGAATAGCACGCAGGAGAAGTAAAATAGTGATTGCTTTGAAACGCTTGCAGTTAGCCACTGATTCGTTCCAAACTACTCATTGTACAATTTGCGATTTCCAACTTGTTGTCTAATGTTACTGTCCAATGCCTGATGAGCACCGATACGTTTTATCTATAATTTATCTTCATAGGATTGAAAAGGATTTGCCAGTAGATTGTCAACGTGGTTCATGACTACTTGTCTAGCTTGCTAGCTAAGATTTTGAAAGTAGCATGATCAGTCCAATCAAAAGCTATGGGTAGCTATAACGTGATTTGAGGTCATTTTATCTGTGGCCAATGACCTTGAACCTTCTTGGATGGGCACTTCTAATGTAACTCAATGGCAGACACCCAAGACGGTATAACGCCCTGGCCATAGAGAGGGGTTTTGTTCTTTATTTTGGTTAGGCCAGGGTGTTACATTGGGTGGGCGTTCTATGTTCATTTTTCTATGTTTTTGTATTTCTTTGTTTTGGGCCGTGTGTGGCTCCCAATCAGGCACAGCTGTAGTTTGTTGTTGCTGATTGGGAGTCACACATAAGGAGCATGTTTTTCCTTTGGGTTTCGTGGGGGATTGTTTCTGTTTAGAGTTTTTCCTGACAGGACTGTTTGGCTGTCGTTTTTGTTTATTTTTGTAAAGTGTTCTCTTACGTTTATTAAAATTCAAAGATGAACACTAACTCCGCTGCACCTTGGTCTACTTCCACAGACAGCCGTTACAGACGGCTTCAACTTTCTAGCTCTCCCTGTAGATTCTGCAGTGACGTAGTGTCTCCATGAGTCCCGTGTGGCTCAGTTGGTAGAGCATGGTGTTTGCAACGCCAGGGTTATGGGTTTGTTTCCCACGGGGGACCAGTACGGAAAAAAATGTATAAATAAAAAATGTATGAAATGTATGCATTCCCTACTGTAAGTCGCTCTGGATAAGAGCGTCTGCTAAATGACTAAAATGTAAATGTAATGAGTGACAGAACACTGAGCCAATCACAGCGCAACGAGAGATGATTACCATCGTCAACCTTCTGTATATTCCGCTGGCTGTCCCTCAACCACAGAAAGCTAGGCTGAGCTAGGCTGAAACACCTGCATTTTGGAGCTGCCTTACTCAAGAAAAGAGACCATTTTTGTTTGTGGCTTCATAAAAA
The DNA here is from genome assembly GCF_901001165.1 of Salmo trutta. Lineage (NCBI taxonomy): Eukaryota > Metazoa > Chordata > Actinopteri > Salmoniformes > Salmonidae > Salmo > Salmo trutta. The sequence goes on along the minus strand of NC_042971.1, from coordinate 63,736,793 downwards.
ATGAAAAATAAAATTCCATTGTTTGCAAACTGATACAGTACCAGTCAAATGTTTGGACACACCTACTCATTCAAGGGTTTTTCCTTCTTTTTTTACTATTTTCTACATTGTAGAATAATAACGAAGACATCAAAACTATGAAATAACACATATGAAATCATATAGTAACAAAAAGCAACCTCTACGGGCCACGGGGGCAGTATTGAGAATTTTGAAAAAAATATGTGCCCATTTTTAACTGCCTCCTACACCAACTCAGAAGCTAGGATATGCATATTATTACCAGATTTGGATAGAAAACACTCTGAATTTTCTAAAACAGTTTGAATGGTGTCTGTAAGTATAACAAAACTCATATTGCAGGCAAAAACCTGTGAAAAATAGATTAAAAAAATGAGAATTTTGTGACTGTACTATTTAGTGTCATTGTTTTAAAGATACCACAGTGAGAAAGGATTCAGTTCGCAACTCCTACTGCTTCCACTAGATGTCAACGATCTTTAGAAAGTTGTTTGAAGCATCTGTCATGAATACAGACCGAATTAGAAAGCTTACAAGTTGACACGTCATCACTTCATTTTTTGCGCCTGCGCATAAATCTGAGAAGAGTGTCTTTGTCATAATCGTTTATTCTAGACACTTGATAGGTTGTGTGAAAATATGACTGATGTTTACTGATGTTTCACGTTAAAAATGGACCAAAAGATTAATGCTAAACAACGTTTGACATGTTTGAACAAACATAAATAGATTATTTACTAGTTTTTTTTTAGCTTTTCGGCGTGACTTTACACTGCCCACCTCATTTTGTGGGAGCCTACTGAACGCTAACTATTTGGACATAAATTATGAACTTTGTCAAAAGAAACCACATTTGTTCTGGACCTGGGATCGCTGGCAGCGCCTTCTGATGGAGATAATCAAAGGTAAGGGGATATTTAGAATGTTATTATCGATATTAGATGATGCTAATGCTAACGGTTTAGCTTAGCTTAGCTTATAGCTTAGCTTATGTTGTTAGCATAGTACCCAGTTTATAGCAAAATGTGATTTCCCAGTAAAGTTATTTTGAGATCTGGCCATTCGGTAGCAATTACGAGATGATAATATATTATTCTTTGAATGACAATATTATAATTTACCAATGTTTTCGAATAGTAATTCCGTGATTTGTAATGCTGGATTCACTGGGAGCATTCGAGCCGGAAAAAATTCTGAATTTCACCGCGACTGTAAATGCTGTTTTTGGATATAAATATGAACTTGATGGAACTAAAAATGCATGTATTGTCTAACATAATGTCCTATGAGTGTCATCTGATGCAGATTGTCAAAGGTAAGTGCATAATTCTAGCTAGTTTTCTGTCTGTTGATGCCCTTCTTTGAATTGGCTAAACATTACACGCAGCTATTGTCAATGTACTCTCCTCACATAACCTAACTTTATGCATTCTCCGTAAAGCCTCTGAAAATCGGACAGCGTGGTTAGATTTAGGAGATATATCTTTCAAATGGAGGAAAATAGTTGATTATTTGATTATTTGAAATGATTACTCTTGCAGTTTTGAATTCCCCGCCATGGTCACATGACAATGAATCCCAATACCGGGATAAGATCCTGCCCCCTGGCCTCAACAGGTTACAAATCAAAATATTTATTTTTTTACATTTTTTAAACAAATGTATTAAAAATAAAAAAAACTGATATCACTTTTACATATGTATTTAGACATTTAATCAGTACTTTGTTGAAGCACCTTTGGCAGCAATTACAGCCTCGAGTCTTCTTGGGTATGATGCTACAAGCTTGGGACATCTGGGGTGGCATGTAGCCTAGTGGTTAGAGTGTTGGGCCAGTAACTGAACGGTTGCTGGATCAAATCCCCAAGCTGACAGGTAAAAGGTAAAAAATCTGTCGTTCTGCCCACTGTTCCCTGGGCGCCGAAGATGTGGATGTCGATTAAGGCAGCCCCCCACACCTCTCTGATTCAGAGGGGTTGGGTTAAATGCGGAGGACACATTTCAGTTGAATACATTCAATTTGGGGAGTTTCTCCCATTCTTCTCTGCAGATCCTCTCAAACTCTGTCAGGTTGGAAGTGTCACTGCACAGCTATTTTCAGGTCTCTCCATAGATTTGATTGAGTTCAAGTCAAGGCTCTGGCTGGGCCACTCAAGGACATCCAAAGTCACTCCTGTGTTGTCTTGGCTGTGTGCTGAGGGTCGTTGTCCTGTTGGAAGGTGAACCTTCGCCCCAGTCTGTGGTCCTGAGCGCTCTGGAGCAGGTTTTCATCAAGGATCTCTCTGTACTTTAATCCAATCATCTTTTGACTAGTCTCGCAGTCGCTGCTGCTGAAAAACAACCCCACAACATGATGCTGCCACCACCATGCTTCGCCGTCGGGATGGTGCCACCACCATGCTTCGCCGTCGGGATGGTGCCACCACCATGCTTCGCCGTAGGGATGGTGCCACCACCATGCTTCGCCGTCGGGATGGTGGCAGATTTCCTCCAAACGTGACTCTTGTCGTTCAGGCCATAGAGTTCAATCTCAAGAGAGAATCTTGTTTATCATGGTCTGAGAGTCCTTTAGGTGCCTTTTGGCAAACTCCAAGCAGGCTGTCATGTGCCTTTTACTGAGGAGTGGCTTCTGTCGGGCCACTCTACCATAAAGGCCTGATTGGTGGAGTCCTGCAGAGATGGTTGTCCTTCTGGTAGGTTCTCCTATCAAATCAAATTGTATTAGTCACATGTGCTGAATACAACAGCATTTCACCTTACAGTGAAATGCTGAATACAACAGGTGTAGTACATTTACATTTACATTTAAGTCATTTAGCAGACGCTCTTATCCAGAGCGACTTACAAATAGACCTTACAGTGAAATGCTGAATACAACAGGTGTAGTAGACCTTACAGTGAAATGCTGAATACAACAGGTGTAGTAGACCTTACAGTGAAATGCTGAATACAAGAGGTGTAGTAGACCTTACAGTGAAATGCTGAATACAACAGGTGTAGTAGACCTTACAGTGAAATGCTGAATACAACAGGTGTAGTAGACCTTACAGTGAAATGCTGAATACAACAGGTGTAGTAGACCTCACAGTGAAATGCTGAATACAACAGGTGTAGTAGACCTTACAGTGAAATGCTGAATACAACAGGTGTAGTAGACCTCACAGTGAAATGCTGAATACAACAGGTGTAGTAGACCTCACAGTGAAATGCTGAATACAACAGGTGTAGACCTCACAGTGAAATGCTGAATACAACAGGTGTAGACCTCACAGTGAAATGCTGAATACAACAGGTGTAGTAGACCTCACAGTGAAATGCTTATTTACGAGCCCCTAACAAACAGTGCAATTTCCAAAAACTATGAATAAAAATAAGAGATAAAAGTAACACGTAATTAACGAGCAGCAGTAAAAAATAACAATATATACAAGTAGGTCAATGTGGAGGCTATATACAGGGTATTACGGTACAGAGTCAATGTGGAGGCTATATACAGGGTGTTACGGTACAGAGTCAATGTGGAGGCTATATACAGGGTGTTACGGTACAGAGTCAATGTGGAGGCTATATACAGGGGGTACCGGTACAGAGTCAATGTGGAGGCTATATACAGGGGGTACCGGTACAGCTCATTCAATGCTGTCTTAGTGCCAGCCTCTGACTGTGGTGGTATGTAAACAGCTGCAAAGAATACAGATGAAAACTCTCTCGGTAGGTAGTGTGGTCTACAGCTTATCATGAGAAACTCTACCTCAGGTGCGCAATGGACTTCCTTAGATATAGTGCACCAGCTGTTGTTTACAAAAATACATAGTCCGCCGCCCCTTGTCTTACCAGACCCCGCTGTTCTATCCTGCCGGTACATCGTATAAAGAGCCAGCTGTATGTTGATATTGTCGTTGTTCAGCCACGACTTTGTACCCCCTGTCTCCACAGAGGAACTCTGGAGCTCTGTCAGAGTGACCATCGGGTTCTTGGTCACCTCCCTGACCAAGGCCCTTCTCCCCCGTTTGCTCAGTTTGGCCGGGCGGCCAGCTCTAGGAAGAGTCTTGGTGGTTCCAAACTTCTTCCATTTTAGAATGATGGAGGCCACTGTGTTCTTGGGGACCTTCAATGCTGCAGATATATTTTGCTACCCTTCCCCAGATCTCGACACAATCCTGTCTCAGAGCTCTATGAAAAACATTATTCGACATGGCTTGGTTTTTGCTCTGACATGCACTGTCAACTGTGGGACCTTATATAGACAGGTGTGTGCCTTTCCAAATAATGTCCAATCAATTGAATTTACCACAGGTGGACTCCAATCAAGTTGAGGAAACATCTCAAGGATGATCAATGGAAACAGGATGCACCTGAGCTCAATTTTGAGTCTCATAGCAAATGTAAATACGTTTTTTTTGTTTTTTAGTTTCCTGAGGATTTTTAAAAAATGTAATCCATTTTAGAATGAGGCTGTAACGCAAGAAAATGTGGAAAAGGTCAAGAGGTCTGAATACTTTCCAAAGGCACTGTATGCACAGGGTTCCTAGGAGTTGCAGGCAATTATATTTATTGTCCTGCAAAAGTATAATGAAAAAATATATAAGCACAGCATGCAATAATTTCACCGATTTTACTGAGTTACAGTTCATTAGGCCCTAATCTATGGTGTGCACCCAGTCATGTGAAATCCACACTTAGCAGCCAGGCCCTACGTCTTGGCACATCGACTCGGTACTGGTATTCCCTGTATGTTATTACCTGGTACCCCTGCACATTGACTCAGTACTGGTATTCCCTGTATATAGCCATGTATTACCTGGTACCCCTGCACATTGACTCAGTACTGGTACACCATGTGTTTATAGCCATGTTATTACCTGGTACCCCTGCACATTTACTCAGTACTGGTACACCATGTGTTTATAGTCATGTTATTACCTGGTACCCCTGCACATTGACTCAGTACTGATACACCATGTGTTTATTGTTATTGTAATTTGTTGTGTATTTATTCCTCTTGTTATAATTTTTCTATATGTTTCTCTCTGCATTATGGGTAAGGACCCGTAAGTAAACACTAGTCTACACCTGTTTATGAAGCATTTGACAAATACGTTTTGATTTGTGTTAAAAGCAGTAGCGGTGCGTGGGTAAAATATCAGTGGGGAAGCCAAGTATACTGTATTATTGACTGTACGTTTGTTTATTCCATGTGTAACTCTGTGTTGTTGTCTGTGTCGCACTGCTTTGCTTTATCTTGGTCAGGTCGCAGTTGTAAATGAGAACTTGTTCTCAACTGGCCTACCTGGTAAAATAAAGGTGAAATAAAATAAATTAAATAAAAGTCAGGGGAAGAAAAGCCATATTACAATCTGTGTTGTGATAATTGCGTTGTTTGCTCTATAACCTGTTAGTTCATATACCTTGCCACCGTGATATATAGGCCTAAGGCTGAGACAATAAGACACAGTGGCAGAATATATTCAACCACACCTTTGTTTAATCACAAAACCGGAGAACAACATCTGTCTGGTGAAGTCCACAAAGCAAATATTGCATGTAACAAACAATTACATGACCTACAGCAGGGGTGAAGAAAGTTAATGTTTCTGAAATTTTTCAGACTTCAAAACAACTTGATTTAGAACCACAGAGAATTTCACCGCAAGTCGCAAAGAAAACAGGAGTTTACTCCACTATTCCAGCACCATTTCAACTTCCACTTTGTAATGAATACTCAGGGAGAAAAAGGTATAGATTCACATGCAGAGTGCAGCAGGTGTTTATTTCGCCTTCACAGAAGACAGGAATCGTGGTCACAGGCGGGCAATGGTCATACACAGGTAGGAAAACAGGCAGGTGAATCAAAACTAGGACTGAAGGCAATAACTGGTTCTCACAAACGAGCTAGGAAAAGGCTTAGTAGAGTCAAAACGAACAATACCTCACAAAGGCACAAACAGAATGAACTGAACTAAGTAAGGAGCTGATGAGACCAGGTGAGTAACTAACAGGTGAAATCAATGAACACAAATGAAAGACGGGGCTACATTCAAGAACACACAGAAACAGAACGCAAGGTTCACTAAGAAAATAAATACAGAACCTTACAAACATAATCAAATCACCTATGGTTAGTCTAATACAGTGACAACTAAAAGATATCAGAAACAATTTAGTCCAATCAACGTAAGCTAAATATGATGTGGCTGTCCATGGTACTGATTTGTGTGTGTGTGTGTGTGTGTGTGTGTGTGTGTGGAAAAAAACATTGAATATGTGCCATCGTCCTCTTTCATTTTGATGAAACGGTCTACAACTGTAATATTCGTTGAGGGTGTTCGTTCTGAACCCGCTACGGTGCTTTAGGTGCCAAGGATTTGGACATGTGGCAGCAAATCAAATAACATTTCATTGGTCACATACACATGGTTAGCAGATGGTATTGCGAGTGTAGCGAAATGCTTGTGCTTCTAGTTCCGACAGTGAAGCAATATCAACAATCTAACAATTCCACAACAACTACCTAAAACACACAAATCTAAGTAAAGGGATGGAATAAGAATATGTACATATAAATATATGGATGAGGGGGGGGGGCTCCCAGTGGGGGGGGGGGGCTCCCAGTCGAATCTCTCACCCTTGGGCTATCCTCTACATTTTTTTGTGTTTATAGCTATGGTGATCAACTGCACTGGTGGAGTGGAAATCACAAAAGATACATGTGGTAGTTGCAGCAATAGATAAATATTAGTGCAGGAGATGTACAGGGAGTTTTGAGAGAAGGGGGTTCCAACGGCCTGGTGTAGTATCGTTTAGGGCCAAAGTAGTGGGATGGGTGTAGGGGTAGAGATAGTGGTGCAATTCAAATGCTTCCCTTTGTTTTGTTAGAAATGTGCAATCTGCACTCCGACCTGCGACAGGCAGCAACACGGGGTCTAGTCAGCCGGAAATGAACACGAAAAGAAAAAGGAGGGATCCGCCATTTCAGTAGCTACGATGAGACCCACTTCCAGTAAACATTGAATGGAGGAGGAGGAGGGGGGAGCATCATTTTAACACATTTTTTGCTAAATAAGTATTTAGTTAGATATCGGGCAACCGTGAGAGAAGGCAAAACGAGTCCTCTAAAGGTTATCGGAAAGCAGGGAAAGGGGCGGAAGATGGCGGTCGATAAACGAGATGAGAAAGGTACGTAAAAACGTTAATCGCAGTAGTTAGCAACTAGCCGTTTTACAGAGGAAAAGACGAAGCGAGAGGTTTCACTCTCATCAAAATAAGTCCAATGTTTTTCCTATGGGCTTATTTTTTTTGGACCTAAGCTTCCCGACTCTAGGATGACTCCCGTTGTTAGGGTGGAGACATGAGCATCTCGTCATTATATACATATATCTGGCTGTCTTTCTATCGTTAGCTAGCTTGCTAATCATCGCTAGCTTGCAAATCATCGCTAACTTGCTAACCATCGCTAGCTTGCTAACCATCTTGCTAACCATCGCTAGCTTGCTAACCATCGCTAGCTTGCTAACCATCGCTAGCTTGCTAACCATCGCTAGCTTGCTAGCCATCTTGCTAACCATCGCTATCTTGCTAACCATCGGTAGCTTGCTAACCATCGCTAGCTTGCTAACCATCGCTAGCTTGCTAACCATCGCTAGCTTGCTAACCATCTTGCTAACCATCGGTAGCTTGCTAACCATCGCTAGCTTGCTAACCATCGCTATCTTGCTAACCATCGCTAGCTTGCTAACCATCGGTAGCTTGCTAACCATCGCTAGCTTGCTAACCATCGCTAGCTTGCTAACCATCTTGCTAACCATCGCTAGCTTGCTAACCATCGCTAGCTTGCTAACCATCGCTAGCTTGCTAACCATCCTTTGTGCCAGGTGTGATATCCTCTAAATAACTCGGGCTAATCTTCCTATAGACTCAGTAACGCCAGCAGGCTAGTCCTTTAAAAAAAATAAAAAATCAATATATATTTGGTATGTAACTGTTATAAAAGTTGTATTGTCAATTTAGTTTTGTATTTAAACGCCACTTTAAACGTGTACATGATACTGCAACAACATTTCCACACGGGGACAATGAAGTCAGTGAAACGACGCGAAACTGTTCCAGTTTCTCCCAACTGGCTTTTAGAATGGCCAGACATGCTAATATTCATTTACACAAAGCCAGGTTAACGTTACCACGTCTCGATAGCTAGTTAACGAGTTATAATACTCATTGGTTACTAGATACTAGTCTTAATGTTAGAGCTAATTAGCAAAGATAACAGCACCACAGTTTCTAAAAAAAACAGATGCGCAAGACTTCCGGGAAGGCTGGCCAAATAGTGTGCAATTCTGGGCCCCTTCGACTATCCCCTTGGTTCCTTCATTAACACCCCCCCCCCCCTCGACTATCCCCTTGGTTCCTTCATTAACACCCCCCCCCCTCGACTATCCCCTTGGTTCCTTCATTAACACCCCCCCCCCTCGACTATCCCATTGGTTCCTTCATTAACACCCCCCCTCGACTATCCCCTTGGTTCCTTCATTAACACCCCCCCCCCCTCGACTATCCCCTTGGTTCCTTCATTAACACCCCCCCCCCCCTCGACTATCCCATTGGTTCCTTCATTAACACCCCCCCCCCCCTCGACTATCCCCTTGGTTCCTTCATTAACACCCCCCCCTCGACTATCCCCTTGGTTCCTTCATTAACACCCCCCCCCCCTCGACTATCCCCTTGGTTCCTTCATTAACACCCCCCCCCCCCTCGACTATCCCCTTGGTTCCTTCATTAACACCCCCCCCCCCCTCGACTATCCCATTGGTTCCTTCATTAACACCCCCCCTCGACTATCCCATTGGTTCCTTCATTAACACCCCCCCTCGACTATCCCCTTGGTTCCTTCATTAACACCCCCCCTCGACTATCCCCTTGGTTCCTTCATTAACACCCCCCCCTCGACTATCCCCTTGGTTCCTTCATTAACACCCCCCCCCCTCGACTATCCCCTTGGTTCCTTCATTAACACCCCCCCCCCTCGACTATTCCCTTGGTTCCTTCATTAACACCCCCCCCCTCGACTATCCCCTCGGTTCCTTCATTAACACCCCCCCCCCTCGACTATCCCCTTGGTTTCTTCATTAACACCCCCCCCCTCGACTATTCCCCTTGGTTTCTTCATTAACACCCCCCCCTCGACTATCCCTTGGTTTTCTTATTAACACCCCCCCCTCGACATCCCCTTGCTGTCTTTCATTAACACCCCCCCCCCTCGACTATCCCCTTGGTTTCTTCATTAACACCCCCCCCCTCGGACTATCCCCTGGTTTCTTCATTAACACCCCCCCCCCTCGACTATCCCCTTGGTTTCTTCATTAACACCCCCCCCCCTCGACTATCCCCTTGGTTTCTTCATTAACACCCCCCCCCTCGACTATCCCCTTGGTTTCTTCATTAACACCCCCCCCCTCGACTATCCCCTTGGTTTCTTCATTAACACCCCCCCCCTCGACTATCCCCTCAGTTCCTTCATTAACACCCCCCCCCCTCGACTATTCCCTTGGTTCCTTCATTAACACCCCCCCCTCGACTATCCCCTTGGTTCCTTCATTAACACCCCCCCCCCCCTCGACTATCCCCTTGGTTCCTTCATTAACACCCCCCCCCTCGACTATTCCCTCGGTTCCTTCATTAACACCCCCCCCTCGACTATTCCCTCGGTTCCTTCATTAACCCACTGTTCCCCAGGCGCCGAAGATGTTGATTTAAGGCAGCCCCCCGCTCCTCTCTGATTCAGAGGGGTTAGGATTAAATGCGGAAGACACATTTCAGTTGAATACATTGTTGGACAACTGACGAGGTATCCCCCTTTCCCTTTCTGTTCACCCCGCTATCATCCAGAAAGCGAGGTCAGTGCAGGTGCATCAAAGCTGGGACCGAGAGACTGAAAAACAGCTTCTATCTCAAGGCCATCAGACTGTTAAATAGCCATCACTAGCTGGCTACCACCCGGTTACTCAACCCTGTACCTTAGAGGATGCTGCCCTGTATACATAGACATGGAATCACTGGTCACTGTAATGTTTACATACTGCTTTACTCATCTCATATGTATCTACTGTATTCTATTCTACTGTATTCTACTGTATTTTAGTCAACGCCACTCTGACATTGATCGTCCTAATATGTATATATTTTTTTATTCTTTTACTTTTAGATTTGTGTGTATTGTTGTGAATATTTAGATATTACTGCACTGTATGTGACCAATAACATCTGCTGAATATGCGTATGTGACCAATAACATCTGCTAAATATGCGTATGTGACCAATAACATCTGCTGAATATGCGTATGTGACCAATAACATCTGCTGAATATGCGTATGTGACCAATAACATCTGCTGAATATGCGTATGTGACCAATAACATCTGCTGAATATGCGCATGTGACCAATAACATCTGCTGAATATGCGTATGTGACCAATAACATCTGCTGAGTATGCGTATGTGACCAATAACATCTGCTGAATATGCGCATGTGACCAATAACATCTGCTAAATATGCGTATGTGACCAATAACATCTGCTGAATATGCGCATGTGACCAATAACATCTGATTTGAGAATTCTTATTCCTTAGTGGTTAATTTTCTCGATCTAAAGGCATAACCTAGATTTCAAGCTAGTGTCTTAAGTCGTTTTTATTCATTTTATTTAACCTTTTTATTTAACTAGGCAATCCAAGTTAAGAACAAATTCTTATTTAGTTGAACATGTTATTACTCCAACCTCGTGAAAGTGACAAACTGTTCATTTTTGTCAAAAACAACTTTTATATCTAAGGAATGCCTTTTTGATTTAACATGTGCAGTTCGCCGCCATGACGACCGACATGAGTTCAGGTAAGCCGACGTCACCATGACATCGCTTAAGTGTGATCGGGGCTTTCAATTGGAGAAGCAGTTTCATCCCATGTTCGTACAGCCAACATACAGATGGAACAAAGAGACCGACGTTTCACCTGACGTATAAATCTAAAGCGTCCATTTTGGAAATTTCCACTCCCCACCAAATATGGTGAATAGAGAAAGCCAAGTGGCCGGTCTCAGTATGGGCAAAGATATTATAACAGGAGGAGAGACGAATCCCAGCAGGAAATGACTAGAGAAACCTATATTCATATAGATTTTTTTGTTGTTGTGCTAGTGCCCCGATTGACTCGTTGAAGGAGAGATCTCCTTGTCCGAGGATAACCAGAATGCACCACGACGACCGAGATCCAGCAGAACTGTGCAACTCGATTGGCTGAGTTGTGCACCTCCTAGCTCTAGTCGAGACTAGAGGCTTGGATGACTTGTCTCCTGTGGCTCTAACTAGTCCCGTGTGGCTCAGTTGGTAGAGCATGGTGTTTGCAACGCCAGGGTTGTGGGTTCGATTCCCACGGGGGACCAGTACGGAGAGAAAAAAATGTATGAAATGTTTGCATTCACTACTGTAAGTCGCTCTGGATAAGAGAGTCTGCTAAATGACTAAAATGTAAAAAAATGTTTGATGATAATAATAATATCTAATAACCATTGATTAGCTCTGTACACGCAGGCAACAAGGCCAGTCCAAACATCAGCTCGCTAGGCCGTAGGTGCTTAACTCTGTTGTGCGCACACTAATGCTACTAATTATAAACCACTAACGCTGGCTACGCCCCAAATAACATCCTGTTCCCATAATTAGGGCTGACCAATCCTGTCGGGCCGAAATACTTCTGTTTTTTTGTTTCTACTGGTAGTTAATTGCACTCACCTGGTGTCCCAGGTCTGAATTAGTCCCTGATTTTAGAAAGCGAGGATAAAAACCAGAAGTGTTTCTGCCCTACAGGACCTGGATTGGTCAGCCCTGCCCGACATAGAGCTCTGGTCAGAACTAGTGCACTATGGGCCTTGATCAAAGGCAGTGCGCTCTGTGTTTTTAATATAAAATCTACTATGCCTAAATGTGGTTGACTCTGTCGTCCCAGATGGAGAGCTCAACGTGCTGGACGACATCCTCACCGAGGCCCCTGACCAGGATGACGAGCTCTATAACCCTGAGAGTGAACAGCACGTCAACCAGAAAAAAGGTACCTTTTTTAACCAAGTTCTCTGCTGCCAATGACTGGAACGAACTACAAAAATCTCTGAAACTGGAAACACTTATCTCCCTCACTAGCTTTAAGCACCAGCTATCAGAGCAGCTCACAGATCACTGCACCTGTACATAGCCCATTTATAATTTAGCCCAAACAACTACCTCATCCCCTACTGTATTTATTTATTTATTTTGCACCCCAGTATTTCTACTTTGCACATTCATCTACTGTCAAATCTACCATTCCAGTGTTTTAATTGCTATATTGTATTTACTTCGCCGCCTATTTATTGCCTTTACCTCCCTTATCTCACCTCATTTGCTCACATTGTATATAGACATATTTTTCTACTGTATTATTGACTGTATGTTTGTTTATTCCATGTGTAACTCTGTGTTGTTGTATGTGTCGAACTGCTTTGCGTTTATCTTGGCCAGGTCGCAGTTGTGAATGAGAACTTGTTCTCAACTTGCCTACCTGGTTAAATAAAGGTGAAATAAAAATTAATAAAAAAAAAACACACAGTTCTGAGAATTGGCAGATTTTAAAAGCCGACATTGGTTAGCCTGAGTCTGTTTGTGCCATCATGCTAAATCCACTCATAGTAATGATCCCGGTTTGTAATGGCGCTGGCAAGAGCACAAACGGATGGTTGAATAAGGGTGCGCACGTAAAAAAATAAAACATCTTTCTTACTACTTTTAGCTTGTATCAAATCGGTTCCAAACAGACCCAAGAGCACTAAACAGACCAGGTTAGATATTGGCCTTTTAATCTTTGAAGATGAATGACTCCCCCCCCCCCCCCCCCCTCCAGGGTCCAAGAGGAAGAACAACCGAGGAGATAACCACGTGCTGAAGCGCCTGCGACCCACGGCTCACACCACCACTAGACACGCCGCTAAGAGATCAGCCCCCTCGGCTGGGGCTAGCGGGAAAAAGCCAGTCAACCCCAGGAGGGGACGGCACCCCTCCGACTACAATACCGAAGATTACTATGAGGACAGGAAGACCCATCCTATGAGAGATGGCGGGGTGCAGAGGGGGGAGCCTCTCAAAGCAGACCACCCTGACAAGCCCCTGGGTCGCAGGAGAGAGCCAGACAGACACAGGATCATGCCTGAGCTCAACACCGAGGTAGGAGCAGCTTTACTAAGGTTACTGATGTCCGTCTGTTCTGTAGAGACCGAGGGTTAGGTTACTGATGTCCGTCTGTTCTGTAGAGACCGAGGGTTAGGTTACTGATGTCCGTCTGTTCTGTAGAGACCGAGGGTTAGGTTACTGATGTCCGTCTGTTCTGTAGAGACCGAGGGTTAGGTTACTGATGTCCATCTGTTCTGTAGAGACCGAGGGTTAGGTTACTGATGTCCATCTGTTCTGTAGAGACCGAGGGTTAGGTTACTGATGTCCATCTGTTCTGTAGAGACCGAGGGTTAGGTTACTGATGTCCATCTGTTCTGTAGAGACCGAGGGTTAGGTTACTGATGTCCGTCTGTTCTGTAGAGACCGAGGGTTAGGTTACTGATGTCCATCTGTTCTGTAGACACCGAGGGTTAGGTTACTGATGGTCCGTCTGTTCTGTAGAGACCGAGGGTTAGGTTACTGATGTCCGTCTGTTCTGTAGAGACCGAGGGTTAGGTTACTGATGTCCATCTGTTCTGTAGAGACCGAGGGTTAGGTTACTGATGGTCCGTCTGTTCTGTAGAGACCGAGGGTTAGGTTACTGATGGTCCGTCTGTTCTGTAGAGACCGAGGGTTAGGTTACTGATGTCCGTCTGTTCTGTAGAGACCGAGGGTTAGGTTACTGATGTCCGTCTGTTCTGTTGTCTAGAAGCTGAGTCCTCCCAGTGAGGAGAGCAGGTTCAGCCCGTCTAAGGAAGAAGCAGAAGAAGAGGGGGCATCAGACCAGGAGACAGGCAGCACGGCCGAGTCCTCCGAGGGACACCGATCCAACGTGGAGGAGGAACAGGAGGGCGAGGAGGAAGAGTATGAGGTGCAGGAAGTGGATCATAGAGCCAAGAATGCGCCAAATGATTACGACACTCGCAGTGAAGTCAGCGACTCCCAGTCTGAGTCTGTGTCCTTCTCTGAGGGGGAGTCTGGTCTCTCTGGCTCTGGCTCTGAGGCTTCAGGTAATACACACCTGCTCAACATTCACATGGGCTATGTCCCAATTTATCTGTCCCTCCTTCCAAGTGTGCACTTGTTCACTTCCCTTCGTGGATTAAGAAATAAATGACTGGTATAAGAAAATGGTGGGAACTGCCTCTAGTCTATGCCTACACCAATTCAATGGTTAATACATTCACACACTTCAGGAGGAAGAAGAGATTATTGGGACACTCTCTCTTAGGCTTTTCTTTCCACAATCTCTGTCAGACTCTTTTATTCACCCATACTTTACACCCTCCTAGTTCACTGTTCTAGTAATACCATGATCACTTTACACCCTCCTAGTTCACTGTAGTAGTAGTAACCTGATCACTTTACACCCTCCTAGTTCACTGTAGTAGTAGTAACCTGATCACTTTACACCCTCCTAGTTCACTGTAGTAGTAATACCATGATCACTTTACACCCTCCTAGTTCACTGTTGTAGTAATACCATGATCACTTTACACCCTCCTAGTTCACTGTAGTAGTAGTAACCTGATCACTTTACACCCTCCTAGTTCACTGTAGTAGTAATACCATGATCACTTTACACCCTCCTAGTTCACTGTTGTAGTAATACCATGATCACTTTACACCCTCCTAGTTCACTGTAGTAGTAGTAACCTGATCACTTTACACCCTCCTAGTTCACTGTAGTAGTAATACCATGATCACTTTACACCCTCCTAGTTCACTGTAGTAGTAGTAACCTGATCACTTTACACCCTCCTAGTTTACTGTTGTAGTAGTAACCTGATCACCAGTACCAATTCAAACATACAATTCATACTAATCGATAAGCTTCATGAAGTGCATCAGGCCTTTGCACAGTCAGTTGTACCTTTTTTAATCTGTTGTTACAATGTTCACCGTGGGTTGCTGTCTACCTGGACGTGTCAAATCAGAAGAGAATTGAGAGAATTACACGTCTTCACTTTGTTTGGACAGTCCCAAATAGAGGGTCCCAGTGGAGGGTCCCAGTGGAGGGTCCCAGTGGAGGGTCCCAGTAGAGGGTCCCAGTAGAGGGTCCCAGTAGATGCCAGTTTGAACAAACCGTAACCTTAACCCCTATAGCAAAGCTATTTGCTTATCAACAGAGTTGCAGTTGATAGTGTGTCTGTAGGTCATCCATAGGGGGCTATCCAAATAAAGACCCAGAAATGAATCCATACCATTTTGATGCACTTAACAATTGTTACACATTAATTTTCCATTCAATATCTGATAGTGATGGAGATCTGGCTGGATCCTGGCTGGGCTGAGTTGCTCTGTGTGTTAGAATGGATGGGGGGGTTGTTGTTTTTGTCCCCCCCCCACACTTTCCACTGATGAACTTGTCATTTAGCAGATTTAAAATGTTTTGAGCTAGTAATATGTAAATATTTATCTCTTAGAAAATAGCTATGACATGACATAGCCAAATAATATAACGCTGCTATAACACTAGTGCGGCTCATAAAAAAAAGATTCCTTTCCCAGTTATGAAATTTACACCTTTTACACTGTTGATGTAAAAAATTACCCAATGCACTGACTTTTTAAACCAGAACTACCAAAAATATTTAGTATGGTGAACCTGTTAATGGAAAACCCCCCCCGATCATCAGTTAGATGTGAGTTGTCCACTCCGGTAACCTACCCAACTCTGCCGGGTTTAAAAACTCTTAATTTTCCAGCAAATTACATTGGTTGTCCCTCGATGAATAAAGCCTGTGATTTTCCCATGTAGGCTACATCTACCGATTTATTAGAACAGGGAATAGGGTAGGTCTACCTCTCGTTGTCGCCAGAAGCTGCGTCTTCCACACTGGCAGTACAGTTATCTGACTTTTATGTCCGTGTCGTACTCCGTTACGCGCAGGCACGTTTTGATCAGGCTGAAGGAGAGGACTCATCAATTCAGTCACAACAGATACGAGGAATTAAGAGACTTCAAATCATTAGTCAACTGGCCGTTCATAACATTGGAATCGCTTTTTATTTATTTTATTAGCGATGCAGCCTTTTGGATCGGTTTGGGCTCTCACGGACTGATGCACTAGTGTCTTAAACATTTGAATCGGCAACCGATGCCTATCTGTGAGTTGTTATATCCCATCTGTGAGTTGTTATATCCCGTCTGTGAGTTGTTATATCCCGTCTGTGAGTTGTTATATCCCGTCTGTGAGTTGTTATATCCCGTCTGTGAGTTGTTATATCCTTTAAAGCACACTGTCCGTTTATGTCTTTCGTTGCTGAGGAATCAATGTATCGATTTATCTCTTGTTCTGAGTTATTATATATTTTTTTTGCAGCCATGGCATGTGCTTTGAATAAGTTATTTGCATGTGTTTGAAAACTGTATGGTGTTCTCCAGGTTCTGAGAAAAAGCACGAGAAACTGTCGTCGTCTGTCCGCGCCGTCCGCAAGAACCAGACCAGCAAGCTGAAGTACATCCTACGAGACGCACGCTTCTTCATGATCAAGAGCAACAACCACGAGAACGTGTCCCTGGCCAAGGCTAAGGTATCTTAAAGGGATGCTGGGAAAAATTCTGTTGTTCTATTTCCCCTCCAGAGTCCGATGAACTTGTGGATACCATTTTCATGTCTCTGTGTGCAGTATAAAAGAAGTTAGCAATGCTACCGTATCTGTAGACTGGAAGCAGTCATTGCGCTAACGCTAGTTAGCATTGGCTCGTGAAACTACAACGAACTTCCTTTTATAGTGCACGCACAGACATACAAATGCTATAAGTAGGACAGGGGCTTGTATGCCAGAATTTCACAGTATCCCTTTAACTCAGAAGTAGTGCATCATATAGTGAATACAGCGGCGTTGGGGGGGACGTGGGGCGGCGTCGGGGGACGTGGGGCGGCGTCGGGGACGTGGGGCGGCGTCGGGGGACGTGGGGCGGCGTCGGGGACGTAGTCTCTCAGGAAGACTGTACATAACACTGTCAAATGCCTTTTGAACTGCAGAAAATGTACCCAATAAAAGTTAGTGTGGAAATGTTTCGCCTTGTTGAATACAAGCAAACAGTTGGATGTTGACTGTGTTATTTCCAGGGAGTGTGGTCCACTCTGCCTGTTAATGAGAAGAAGCTGAACGCTGCCTTCCGTTCTGCTCGCAGCGTCATCCTGGTCTTCTCAGTCAAGGAGAGCGGCAAGTTCCAAGGTGAAGTTCATATGGTTAATATCCCCATACATATGTATGTATGCATGCATTCATTCATTCATTCATTCAACTCCAGCAGAAGTGTCCAGGCTCCCCACGACTGGAATTGGCTTTCCCAATGTTGTGTAAATGTTGATCGCCTTTTTAACTCCAGAAAGCGGCACGGTGGCGAGACGACAAAGTCTCGTGAACTGAATGTGTCGTCCTGTGTGTGTGTGTGTAGGTTTTGCCAGGCTGTCCTCTGAGTCCCACCACGGAGGGTCTCCCATCCACTGGGTCCTGCCTGCTGGGATGAACGCTAAGATGCTTGGTGGAGTGTTCAAAATCGACTGGATCTGCAGGTAAGTCCTAAACCACGTCTTTATAATGTGGTAGCTAGAATTTTAAAATGTAACTTCAGACAAATGAATTACGGGACGATTTCCTTAGTCCTAGACTGAAAGAGAACTCGATGGATAATGTCCATATAAAGAGCTTTTAACCGCCCTTTGGTGTTTTGTCATCCCAGACCTGTTTTTAAGACTTCTGCATCCTACTCTCTAACCATTTTTTGTTTTCAGGCGCGAGTTGCCGTTCACTAAAACAGCTCACCTCTCCAACTCGTGGAATGAACACAAGCCTGTAAAGATCGGCCGAGACGGACAGGTAAACATTCTTGATTTAGTACATTCTATCCATGTGCTGATATCCATATCCTGAGTCGGGGCCCCAGTCACGGTGCTTTGTACTCCGGACCACGTATTGGACCCCTGGGCATGGGTTCAAAACCAGCCCTGTGACCTTCCAGTCTGTTTGTCCCCACATCTCCTCCTCTAATCCACCTCCTATAATACACTACATGACCAAAAGTATGTGGACAGCTGCTCGGCGAACATCTCATTCCATAATCATGGGCATTAATATGGAGTTGGTCCCCCCTTTGCTGCTATAACATCCCCCACTCTTCTGGGAAGTTTTTCCACTAGATGTTGGAACATTGCTCCCGAGTGGCGCAGCGGTCTAAGGCACTGCATCTCAGTGCAAGAGGCACTGGTTTGAATCCAGGCTGTATCAGATCCGGCCGCGATTGCAAGTCCCATAGGGCGGCGCACAATTAGCCCATCCGTGTTTGGCCCGGGGTAGGCCGTGATGGTAAATAAGAATTTGTTCTTAACTAGTTAAATAAAAGTTAAATAAATGTTTAATTTAAAAAAATCTGTGGGGCCTCCATTCAGGTCTGGTGCTGATGTTGGGCGATTAGGCCTGGCTCAGTCAGCGTTCCAATTTATCCAAAAGGTGTTCGATGGGGTTGAGGTCAGGGCTCTGTGTAAGCCAGTCAAGTTCTTCCACACCGATCTTAACAAATCATTTCTTTATGGACCTCTCTTCGTGCACGAGGGCATTGTCATGCTGAAACAGGAAAGGGCCTTCTTCAAACTGTTGCCACAAAGTTGGAAAAACAGATTGTATTCTGTAGCGTTAAGATTTCCTTCCACTGGAGCCTAGGCCAAACCATAAAAAACAGCCTCATATCATTATTCCCCCTCCACCAAACTTTACAGTTGGCATTCGGGCAGTTAGTATTCTCCTGGCATCCGACAAACCCAGATTTGTCCGTCGGACTGCCAGATGGTGAAAATGTGATTCGTCACTCCAGAGAATGTTTCCACTGCTCTAGAGTCCAATGGCGGCGAGCTTTACACCACTCCAGCCAACACTTGGCATTGCGCATGGTGATTTTAGGCTTGTGTGCAGCTGCTCCGCCATGGAAATCCATTTCATGAAGCTCTCGACAAACAGTTATTGTGCAAAGGTTACTTCCAGAGGCAGTTTGGAACTCTCTAGTGAGTGTTGCAACCAAGGAGAGGCGATTTTTACGTGTTTCAGCACTCTGCGGTCCCGTTCTGTGGGCTTGTGTGGCCTACCACTTCGAGGCTGAGCCATTTTTGGTCCTAGACATTTCCACTTCACAATAACAACGCTTATATTTGACCAGAGCAGCTCGAGCAGGGCCGAAATTTGACAAACTGACTTGTTTGAAAGGTGGCACCCTATGATGGTGCCACGTTAAAAGTCACTGAGCTCTTCAGTAAGGTCACTGTTTGTCTATGGAGATTGCATGGCATTGTGCTCGATTTTATACACCTGTCAGCAACGGTTGTGGCTAAAATGGCCGAATCCATTAATTTGAAGTGTTAATATCTGTTACTGTCTCCGTTAATTCACCTCTATATATACAGTGTCTTCAGAAAGTATTCACACCCCTTGACTTTTTCCACATTTTGTTAAAGCCTGAATTTATAACAGATTAAATGGATGTTTTGTGTAACTGGCCTACACACAAGACCCCATAATGTCTAAGTGTAATTATGTTTTTTAGAAAATGTATTAAAAATGAAAAGTTAGGTAAGTATTCAACCCCTTAGTTATGGCAAAAATTAGTTCAGGAGTGGAAATGTACTTAACAAGTCACATAATAAGTTGCATGGACTCACTGTGTGTGCCATAAGTGTTTAACATGAGTTATGAATGACTTCCTCACCTCTGTACCCCACACATACAATTATCTGTAAGGTCCCTCAGTCGAGCAGTGAATTTCAAACACAGATTCAACCACAAAGACCAGGGAGGTTTTTCAATGCCTCGCAAAGAAGGGCACTTATTGGTAGATATAAAAAAGAAGCAGACGTTAAACATCCCTTTTAGCATGGTGAAGTTATTAATTACACTATGGATGATGTATCAATACACCCAGTCACTACAAAGATACAGGCGTCCTTCCTAACTCAGTTGCCGGAGAGGAAGGAAACCCCTCAGGGATTTCACCATGAGACCAATGGTGACTTTAAAGCAGTTAGTTTTATGGCTGTGATTAGACCAAACTGATGATGTATCAACATTGTAGTTACGCACAATACTAACCTAAATTACAGAGTGAAAAGAACCTGTACAGATTAGAAAATATTCCAAAACATGCATCCTGTTTGCAATAAGGCACTTAACATCGGCTTCTTGTCCGACTCTTTTATTTCTGAGGCTCCGTATCTGCAAATTCTCGCAGTTTCTCACAGGAATTTGGGACTTTACTAGTTTTCTCATGCCGAAACCAGATTAGATCTATAGCTATTTAAATCAGCGTTAAAAGACGACAATATACTATTCACAATGTCACTAAGCAAAAGACAAGCAACTACAATGTCAAAACATGATTTTTGTCATGTTCAGTACCATTTGCTTGATTTTGAAGACCCGCGACTATGGTGTATTGCCATTAGCCAGCTAGCTAACGTTGGCATGCTAGCAATGCTAGTGTTAGCTAGCACACTCTAGTATAGTCCAATGGAAACCGATGGAACCCTGCTGGCTACGTGGCTAGCTGGATGACCAGTGGTGACCGCGAGGTCCATTTGAGATTTAAGGGTTTAATTCGTGCGACTGTTCAGAAAATAGCAGAGAGAATACTGTTTGATGGGCTAGCTAAGTTAATTAGCAAGGTATACCAGTTATCAAAGGGGAATGATGTTTTATTTTGATCCAAATGCTATGGAACCTGATTTAACTTTCATTGTTCATTGTTTATCTTTCATGGAAGATTCTTTTATCCATAAAATGGGCAGAGAACAAACCCATTTTCACATCATATTTAAATTCTATTTTGAAGCGATCAGTAAATGTGAAAACAAAAGCAATACACACCATAAAAGTATTTTAACAAATTGAAAATGAATCTTGAAATGTACTACCCCTGACTGTTAGGTTCATGTACTCTTGTTTTGTATATTTCTGTTTTTTTGTATTTGTTGTGCTCATTAAAAAATCAATTTAAAAAAATCATGCATGGCCAGCGATGTCAAAGATGGTAGACCGACTCTGGTGTTGTGTCAACATTAAAACCAGGATGGACTGTCCTATGGGACCCAACAACACTGGCACATACACAGATGCAGTTCTCATGCAATTATCTGTAGTTAATAACAGTCAGTACACATGCATTCACATAGCATGTTGTAAAGTAGTTAGCTAGATGTCATCTCCATTATCTCAAGTAAAACATTTTTTTTAAAACATACGACAAAGTATCTCTCAATACACTGCATATAAGTCCACATTTTCTCTGACATTTGGCTCGTAGTTCTTACGTACGAAAGAAGTGGAGACAGTGTTCATGGACCTACCAGATCACAACAAACGGGGAAAAGCCTAAATCACTTTTTAAGTGAAATGGTAGAAATAAGCAATTTTCTCCTTTTTTTTGTTTGTAATTTTTTATTTTTTTACTTTGTGGCTGTGGTAACTAGTGATGACTTAGAATTGTCTTGACCCGAGTTACTGCCCTGATGGCACGGACAGCTTCATCAACAACGGTAATGTGTGTTATGTTAATGACCCAGCCAAGCAGATACAAGTAGTAATCATTTTGGTTGTGAAGTGTATTATCAAAGAGCTTTGTTCTTCTTTTTTTAATTTTTTTTTTAACAAAATGTAATTTACCACTTGGCTGTCTATTGTACCACCCTGTCACAGGCCCTCCCAGTCAACACCACCTCATAAGACCACCGTTCCCAAACTAGAGGTCGCCATGTGGGGTCGCCTGATGTGAAAATGGGGACTTGGGAGAGTTTGGACACGCCTATTCAGTCCAGGGTTTTTCTTTATTTTAACAATTTTCTACATTGTAGAATAATAGTGAAGACATCAAAACTATAAAATAACATGTATGGAATCATGTAGCAACCAAACAAGTGTTCAAATAAGCGAAGAGAAACGACAGTCCATCATTACTTTAACGACATGAAGGTCAGTCAATCCGGAAAATTTCAAGAACTTTCGAACTTTCTTCAAGTGCAGTTGCAAAAACCATCAAGCGCTATGATGAACCTGTCTCTCATGAGGACCGCCACAGGAAAGGAAGACCCAGAGTTACCTCTGCTGCAGAGGATAAGTTCATTAGAGTTACCAGACTAAAAAATTGCAGCCATAAATAAATTCTTCAGAGTTCAAGAAACAGACATATCTCAACATCAACTGTTCAGAGGAGACTGTGTGAATCTGGCCTTCATGGTCAAATTGCTGCAAAGAAACCCCTACTAAAGGACACCAATAATAAGAAGAGAGTTGCTTGTGCCAAGAAACACGAGCAATGGAAATCTGTCCATTAGTCTGAGTCCAAATTTGAGATTTTTGGTTCCAACTGCCGTGTCTTTGTGAGACGCAGAGTAGGTAAACGGATGATCTCCTCGTGTGGTTCCCACCGTGAAGCATGGAGGAGGAGGAGGTGTGGGGGTGCTTTGCTGGTGACAATGTCTGTGATTTATTTAGAATTCAAGGCACACTTAACCAGCATGGCTACCATATCATTCTGCAGCGATACACCATCCCATCTGGTTTGCGCTTAGTGCGACTATCAGCATAGTTGTGGGTCTGCAAAATTAAGCAAATGGGATTTAACTCATAACAATGTCATGTTTTGACATTGTCGTGGCTGTTGATGTTTTGGTTTCTTTTGGGCATTTAACTCTGATTTAACTACCGGTATGTATCTACTCTAATCTGGTTTCGGCATGAGAAAAATTCATAAAGTCCCAAATTCCCACAAGATACTGCAAGATTTTACTCACGGATACAGAGCCTCGGAAATAAAAGGTCTGTTCAGTTTAGGAGCCACTCCCTAAAAAGAAACAGACACTGGGGAGACATTCACCTTTCAGCAGGACAATAACCTAAAACGCAAGGCCAAATATACACTGGAGTTGCTTACCAAGAAGACATTGAATGTTCCTGAATGACCGTTTTGACGGTCATTCAGTGGAATCGCGTGGCGCGAAATACAAATACCTCAAATGCTATAACTTCAATTTCTCAAACATATGACTATTTTACACCATTTTAAAGACAAGACTCTCGTTAATCTAACCACATTGTCCAATTTCAAAAAAGGCTTTACAGCGAAAGCAAAACATTAGAGATTATGTCAGGAGAGTACCCTGCCAAAAATAATCACACAGACATTTTCAAAGCAAGCATATAGGTCACCAAAACCACAGCTAAATGCAGCACTAACCTTTGATGATCTTCATCAGATGACACTCCTAGGACATTATGTTATACAATACATGCATGTTTTGTTCAATCAAGTTCATATTTATATCAAAAAACAGCTTTTTACATTAGCATGTGATGTTCAGAACTAGCATACCCACCGCAAACTTCCGGTGAATTTACTAAATTACTCGCGATAAACGTTCACAAAATACATAATTATTTTAAGAATTATAGATACAGAACTCCTTTATGCAAACGCTATGTCAGATTTTAAAATAGCTTTTTGGCAAAAGCACATTTTGCAATATTCTGAGTACATAGCTCAGCCATCACAGGCTAGCTAATTTGACACCCACCAAGTTTGGGGCAACCTAAACTCAGAATTACTATTAGAAAAATTGGATTACCTTTGCTGTTCTTCGTCAGAATGCACTCCCAGGACTTCTACTTGTACAACAAATGTTGTTTTTGTTCCAAATAATCCATAGTTATATCCAAATACCTCTGTTTTGTTTGTGCGTTCAGGTCACTAGCCGAAGGGTAACGCGCGAGCGCATTTCGTGACAAAAAAAATGTCAATATTCCATTACCGTACTTAGAAGCATGTCAAACGCTGTTTAAAATCGTAAAATAGCGATAATATTCCAACCGGACAACGTTGTATTCATTCAAAGACTGAAAGAAAAAAATTGTCCCCAGGCTGACCACTTACAAACTCTGCTGCTATACTTTGCCCAGAGACAGGAGACACGTCATTCCGCTTTCTGAACGCTTTAGAGAGCCAATGGAAGCCTTAGAAAGTGTCACGTAACAGCACAGATGCTGTAATTTTGGTAGAGATGCAACAGAAGGACTACAAATGGTCAGACAGGCCACTTCCTGCATGGAATCTTCTCAGGATTTTGCCTGCCATATGAGTTCTGTTATACTCACAGACACCATTCAAACAGTTTTAGAAACTGTAGAGTGTTTTCTATCCAAATCTACTAATTATGTGCATATTCTCGTTTCTGGGCAAGAGTAGTAACCAGTTTAAATCGGGTACATTTTTTTATCCGGCCGTGAAAATACTGCCCCCTAGCCCCAACAGGTTAATCACTGCCAAAGGTACATTGAAAATGTATTGACTCAGAGGTGTGTATACTTATGTATTTCATATTCAATACATTGTCAAACATTTCTTACAATGTGTTTTCACTTTGTCATTATGGGGTTTTGTGTGTAGATGGGTGAGGGGGGGAATGTTTTATTTAATCCATTTCAAATCCAGGCTATAACACGGCAAAAAGTGGAATAAGTGGAGGGGTATGAATACTTTCTGAAAGCACTATCTATCCATTAAAGAGAACATACTATCCATCTCTTATCTCGCTAACTATTCACTGTCATGCAAATTACCCTAAAGAGTGACCGGCGGCTAACCAATTAACGGTTAACATCTCGAAAGGGGAATAAGTTTGTTGGAGTGAATAGTTAAGACGAACTATTAACTTTAGTTTGATTCACAGAGATTCTACGGGTTGATCTACTAATCTCCCCCCCTCCTCTTCCGGCCCTGCAGGAAATGGAGCCAGAGTGTGGGATACAGCTGTGTGTGATGTTCCCCCAGGACGAGACCATTAACTTGTATCAAGTTATTCATAAAATGCGACACAAGAGGAGGATCCCTTATGAGCCCCGTTCTCGAGGACGCCCGCCGTACAGAGAGCCCACCCGAGGCGACCTGGGAAGGTTAGATGTTATTATTTGGACTGCTAGTGAGCTCTTGTGATGACAGAGTGGTTCTGGTATGACCATCTAAACGTCCTTCCCAGAGTTCTCTGCTCTCATCACATCCCCACGAAGAGGGATACCTGAAATCCTCTGGGCGGCTGCCTAGTACTGTATACAGCAGTTCTGAGGAGCATAGATATATCTATGGCCCGGCGCTAACCACAGTGTCTCTCTATGGCCCGGCGCTAACCACAGTGTCTCTCTATGGCCCGGCGCTAACCACAGTGTCTCTCTATGGCCCGGCGCTAACCACAGTGTCTCTCTATGGCCCGGCGCTAACCACAGTGTCTCTCTATGGCCCGGCGCTAACCACAGTGTCTCTCTATGGCCCGGCGCTAACCACAGTGTCTCTCTATGGCCCGGCGCTAACCACAGTGTCTCTCTATGGCCCGGCGCTAACCACAGTGTCTCTCTATGGCCCGGCGCTAACCACAGTGTCTCTCTATGGCCCGGCGCTAACCACAGTACTAGTAGTCTGAGTCTGGCTTGTTTCTGTCTGCACGTGGTGGTGATGTGTAAAGAAACAGGCCTGCCTAGTTTGGGGTCTTGATCTCTCCTTGTAATGAATACAGTCTCAATTTGAACCTACTTATTAAAGCACCAATGTTTTAGTTGAGTTTATACACACTTTTCAATAGTCCATAGGTTCACTGCTTGAATGCATTTCTCTAGGTAAATTGTTTTAAATTTGTTCCCAAAGTATTATCTTTCAGGACTTTCCTTGGGAGATGAACCTATAAGGGGACTTATATATATCTACCACTGGGGAGAGAGAGGAGGCAGTATGACCTGATCTCTATATATATCTACCACTGGGAAGAGAGAGGAGGCAGTATGACCTGAACTCTATATATATATACCACTGGGGAGAGAGAGGTGGCAGTATGACCTGAACTCTATATATATATATCTACCACTGGGGAGAGAGAGGAGGCAGTATGACCTGAACTCTATATATATCTACCACTGGGGAGAGAGAGGAGGCAGTATGGCCTGAACTATATATATATATATATATATATATATATATATACCACTGGGGAGAGAGAGGAGGCAGTATGACCTGAACTCTCTATATATATATCTACCACTGGGGAGAGAGAGGAGGCAGTATGACCTGAACTCTATATATATCTACCACTGGGGAGAGAGAGGAGGCAGTATGACCTGAACTCTATATATATATATCTACCACTGGGAAGAGAGAGGAGGCAGTATGACCTGAACTCTATATATATCTACCACTGGGGAGAGAGAGGAGGCAGTATGACCTGATCTCTATATCTACCACTGGGGAGAGAGAGGAGGCAGTATGACCTGAGCTCTATATATATCTACCACTGGGGAGAGAGAGGAGGCAGTATGACCTGAGCTCTATATATATCTACCACTGGGAAGAGAGAGGAGGCAGTATGACCTGAACTCTATATATCTATATCTACCACTGGGAAGAGAGAGGAGGCAGTATGACCTGAACTCTATATATATATATCTACCACTGGGGAGAGAGAGGAGGCAGTATGGCCTGAACTCTATATATATATATCTACCACTGGGAAGAGAGAGGAGGCAGTATGACCTGAACTCTATATATATCTACCACTGGGGAGAGAGAGGAGGCTGTATGACCTGAACTCTATATATATGTACCACTGGGGAGAGAGAGGAGGCAGTATGACCTGAACTCTATATATATCTACCACTGGGGAGAGAGAGGAGGCAGTATGACCTGAACTCTATATATATCTACCACTGGGGAGAGAGAGGAGGCAGTATGACCTGAACTCTATATATATCTACCACTGGGGAGAGAGAGGAGGCAGTATGACCTGAACTCTATATATATATATATATATATATACCACTGGGGAGAGAGAGGAGGCTGTATGACCAGGTTGATAAACCACCCCTACATCCCCTCCGCAAGAAATGATATGGCCGGTAAACAATGTTGGTCAATGGACTGAGGAAATTAAAGTTGTGATCCTGAGAGAGCCAGCTGTTTGTTGTTAAACCTTAACTTCATCCGGAATGAATGTCATCTATTGGTTAGGGGAACCTAAAGGACTAGGACAGGAGTGTTTCCATACCCTGACCTAAAGGACAGGAGTGTTTCCATACCCTGACCTAAAGGACAGGAGTGTTTCCATACCCTGACCTAAAGGACAGGAGTGTTTCCATACCTTAACCTAAAGGACAGGAGTGTTTCCATACCTTAACCTAAAGGACAGGAGTGTTTCCATACCTTAACCTAAAGTACTGAGAATTAGGTAGGAGGAGACCCACTGGCAGAACGATACAAACTCACCTCTTTCCCTTTTAAGGCCTTAATGGACTGAGAATGACACCACAAGGAAGGTTTATAAAATAGCCAAAGTGAAGCTCGTCCTCCGGTGTTTTTGTTTTGCAATGGACTGACTCAATCAGCCCCTTCTTTACCCTCTCAGCCAGGCCCCTCCTTGTCATGTCTTTGTGGCCGAAGAACCTAAACCATAAGATAGACTGTCTATATGAACTTTTGATGTACTTAATATCAACGGGTAACACAACTACAAGAAAACGGGTATGTTACCATTTTTAACCAGCTCTTACTAATTTACCTGGTGACAGTTAACTCAGCTGTCTGGATGGTTTTGAATTGAACATGGCGTTTCAGTGCGTATGTTGTTTAGTGTTGATGGCTAGTTAGAAGCAGTGACGCTGTAACGGGATAATTAACTCGGGGCTCTGCGTTATATAGACAATAATGAACGGGAACGACGTTTACCTTCCACGGAGTTATTTTCCAGAGAACGTATAGAGCCCCGAGTTGATTATAAAATGGCGATAATTGAACCAATTTTGCCACCTAGAAATGTCTTCAACATCCACTGAAGTAGTTAGCAAGTTTAGTAAATAGTTAAGAGTAGTTGCCGTGGTAACCTGACAGACTTGCTAGTTTAGCTAACCAAACCATCAGTACTAGCTTGCTATTACGAAAATCCAATTCAACAATAAAAATACTGTTTTCAATTCAACTTTTACTTTCAAAAACTTCTCAAACAAAACATGTAAAAGTGAACTATAGCCATTGAATTTCACCATGCAAATATACTGTGCGTTATAGGGAAATAATGCACGCTCTAGAATGCCTTTCAAGCCAATCAGAAAGGAGAATTCAACAATGCCATGATATAAATTGGTTTAATTGTTATTTATATTGATTGCTAGTCAGAAGCAATAACTATACTGGTTTAATGCATTGAATACAGTTTCTAGCTCCTGATTTGGATAACACAGAAATGTACCTTAAAAACAGGGGCCATCTCCCAAAGATGGATGCCAAGGAGGTAAATAACAGATGCCCCAAACGTTTTTTATTTTTTTATTTTTTTATCTAACAAGGATGTACTGTAAACGTCATGTTTTAGCTGCATGGAACTAACTAACTGGTGAATGAACTGTCTACAAGCAGTAAAATCTAATTTGAGAATATAATGGTTGATAGTCTGCTCAGTATAAATGTCTGTACATGTTTATTGTTTTAAACTACTACTATCAAAACATTCAATTAAATGCATCCTCAGTTTGGCGAATGAAAAAAAAAAAATACAGTTTTCACCCTTTTCTGGAGGTGGATACAATGGCAATATGACAGATGATTTGACAGCCCAAATCACCTTATTTCTCGATCTGTTAATTGTGTTATGGAATAATCTGTTCAGATTGCTTCAGAAATGTGTGTACTGGGATGTTGTGCTGTATCTATGATGTTATAGGGCTACTGGGATGTTGTGCTGTATCTGTTATAGGGCTACTGGGATGTTGTGCTGTATCTGTTATAGGGCTACTGGGATGTTGTGCTGTATCTGTTATAGGGCTACTGGGATGTTGTGCTGTATCTGTTATAGGGCTACTGGGATGTTGTGCTGTATCTGTTATAGGGCTACTGGGATGTTGTGCTGTATCTGTTATAGGGCTACTGGGATGTTGTGCTGTATCTGTTATAGGGCTACTGGGATGTTGTGCTGTATCTGTTATAGGGCTACTGGGATGTTGTGCTGTATCTGTTATAGGGCTACTGGGATGTTGTGCTGTATCTGTTATAGGGCTACTGGGATGTTGTGCTGTATCTGTTATAGGGCTACTGGGATGTTGTGCTGTATCTGTTATAGGGCTACTGGGATGTTGTGCTGTATCTATGATGTTATAGGGCTACTGGGATGTTGTGCTGTATCTGTTATAGGGCTACTGGGATGTTGTGCTGTATCTATGATGTTATAGGGCTACTGGGATGTTGTGCTGTATCTGTTATAGGGCTACTGGGATGTTGTGCTGTATCTGTTATAGGGCTACTGGGATGTTGTGCTGTATCTGTTATAGGGCTACTGGGATGTTGTGCTGTATTATAGGGCTACTGGGATGTTGTGCTGTATCTGTTATAGGGCTACTGGGATGTTGTGCTGTATCTGTTATAGGGCTACTGGGATGTTGTGCTGTATCTGTTATAGGGCTACTGGGATGTTGTGCTGTATCTGTTATAGGGCTACTGGGATGTTGTGCTGTATCTGTTATAGGGCTACTGGGATGTTGTGCTGTATCTGTTATAGGGCTACTGGGATGTTGTGCTGTATCTGTTATAGGGCTACTGGGATGTTGTGCTGTATCTATGATGTTATGGGGCTACTGGGATGTTGTGCTGTATCTATGATGTTATGGGGCTACTGGGATGTTGTGCTGTATCTGTTATAGGGCTACTGGGATGTTGTGCTGTATCTATGATGTTATGGGGCTACTGGGATGTTGTGCTGTATCTATGATGTTATGGGGCTACTGGGATGTTGTGCTGTATCTATGATGTTATGGGGCTACTGGGATGTTGTGCTGTATCTGTTATAGGGCTACTGGGATGTTGTGCTGTATCTGTTATAGGGCTACTGGGATGTTGTGCTGTATCTGTTATAGGGCTACTGGGATGTTGTGCTGTATCTGTTATAGGGCTACTGGGATGTTGTGCTGTATCTGTTATAGGGCTACTGGGATGTAGTGCTGTATCTATGATGTTATAGGGCTACTGGGATGTTGTCCTGTATCTATGATGTTATAGGGCTACTGGGATGTTGTGCTGTATCTATGATGTTATAGGGCTACTGGGATGTTGTGCTGTATCTATGATGTTATAGGGCTACTGGGATGTTGTGCTGTATCTGTTATAGGGCTACTGGGATGTTGTGCTGTATCTATGATGTTATAGGGCTACTGGGATGTTGTGCTGTATCTGTTATAGGGCTACTGGGATGTTGTGCTGTATCTGTTATAGGGCTACTGGGATGTTGTGCTGTATCTATGATGTTATAGGGCTACTGGGATGTTGTGCTTTATCTTGTGTATCTTTGTCTCAATTGTTTACCTAATTCATGTAGGGTGCGGCCAGAGGAAAATGCCATTCACAACAGGAAACGCCCGAGGATTGATTATCCAGCAGAGTTCCCACAGAGACCAGGTTACTATTACTACCATATGAATTGGTACAGTATGAAAATGAACTGTATCCCTAATGGCACCCTATTCCCTATATAGTGCACTACTTTAGACAAGAGCCCTATGGAACCCTGTTGACTATATAGTGCACTACTTTAGACCAGAGCTCTATGGAACCCTATTCCCTATATAGTGCACTACTTTAGACCAGAGCCCTATGGAACCCTATTCCCTATATAGTGCACTACTTTAGACAAGAGCCCTATGGAACCCTATTCCCTATATAGTGCACTACTTTAGACCAGAGCCCTATGGAACCCTATTCCCTATATAGTGCACTACTTTAGACCAGAGCCCTATGGAACCCTATTCCCTATATAGTGCACTACTTTAGACCAGAGCCCTATGGAACCCTATTCCCTATATAGTGCACTACTTTTGACCTGCGCCCGCCCACCTTTTGGGCACATAACTCCTCATTGTAGTGGTACAGTATGTTGTTTATTATAAGGACAGGAAATACCAACCAATCCGATGGTCAGCCATGCGCAGTAGATCGCCTGCTGTTTTTAGGAACAAACGATGGCGCTAAATCATGTGGAGTCGTCAAGGGCATCATTTATCAAACATTTCTACATTCATTACTAAATTCTGCCGTACGTGGAGATTTTAGGATTTGTGTGCGGCGCAAATTATTAGGATTTATTTAACTGTCGCACACGAGATATGTTTTCATTGATAAATAAGAGCCATATTATTTTTGTGAGGGCGTGAACGAGCACCCCAACCCTGCCTGAAACTCTCCACATTCTGTGGAGATGGCCTGCCTTGGTTTAGGCTCTGAGATCAATAGATTGTGTTTCTATGTCCTGCCATTTATTATAATTCTGGTGCGTCAAACACCTGTTTTGTGATTTACGTGGAGATACTCACGCTTTCCCGTCAACTTCAACGTTTTTAAATACCGACCTTTTGTGGGGAAGAAATGATGCACGCAAGGTTCAGAGTATTTCTTTTGTGTGCACACACCTTGATAAATGTGGCCCAGGAAGTAAACCGAAAATGATGGCCGATGTTCTGAGGTCAGAGGTGATTGGGCGGCCACCTGCTGCGGCTGGCCAACGTTGGTCTGTCTTGTCCTTTTTTTATTGGTACCAGTATCTGAATGATTAGAATGTGGTATTAAAAACTACTTGGGAGTTTCAAATGAAAGCACATTGGATCCATTTATGAAACCGTATGGACAAAAGGTTGAAGCCCAATCCAGATGAACGATGTCTACTGTTACAACTACGGGTTATTATAGGTGCAAGTGACTGCTGTCTGTATTGCATTTCATATGACCTATGACCTATGGTATTGTTATGTTTTCCACTCTTTGGGATGGTATTGTTATTAATCAGAGTATGGTTTATATCGCACAATATTAAGTAGAATATTATGTATTCTTTAAAGTGGGTGTTCATAAGTACTGATTCAAGATCTTAATGCCTACTGGTATGTGACTATATCAGGACCAAATGTTTAGAAACCAGAGCTAGTGTGTCTTTTGTAGATGGAGAGGTGTTACATAGGGACATAAGTCGCCAGTCAGAGTAAATCAGCTTTTCTCTCTTCGTACAGGCTTTACGCCGGACCCTCGCAACCCGCCAGCTGACCGGTAAGTACCTCACAACAGACTCACCCTTGACCCCAAATCTAAACCCTAGCCCATAGGCACTTGTGTAGTTTGGAGAGGATTGGGTAGGTATAAGCAATACAGTAAACCTTCCACCTGGCCTATCAAAGGGCAAGATAAAGCTGGCACCATATTGCTTCCATCAATCCAGTCCTCGATTTTAGGACACATGGTTCCTCTCCACCAATCATTCCCAAGTCTTCCTCTCTCCACCAATCCTTTCCTTGCCCTTCCTCTTTCCACCAATCCTTCCCAATCCCTTGCCCTCCCCCCAACCAATAATCAGTAAGTTAATTTTTCCCCAAGGCGGTTCCCCACTGGAGTAAGAAGAGATGTTTTTCTCAATGGGGTGAGTTCAGGGATACCCTGCTATTGATTTCAATTATATATTAAACTGTCGTTGATATTAACATGTGGTTAATATGATCCTCAGTTCTATTGATAGTAACATGAGTTCTATTGATAGTAACATGAGTTCTATTGATAGTAACATGATGTGGTTAATTTGATCTCCAGTCCTATTGATAGTAACATGATGTGGTTAATTTGATCCCCAGTCCTACAACGATTACATGAGAGAGTTCCACCAAACCATTGGGCAGCCAACTCCTTGGCAAGGAATGGTATGTTAAAAATGATTTAGAATGTAGATGTTACATGTTGTAGAATCGGTCCTTGCCCCCCCCCCCCCCTTTGGAATCAGCTGTGTTGTGCGGGGGGGGGGGGGGGGACTAGAACCGATAGGAACTTTGACTTAATAATCTGCGTTCTACTATTTAGCGAGAGGCAGGACCTATTTCTATAGAAGAAGCCTAGTTGTATTGTCATCTTCTTAGCTAACTCATCAATATGTTATCCAGATGCCCAGATATTTCTAAGCAGGGACACTATCAATATGGACACCATTCCAAAATACATATGCTTAACTCATCAGAATTTGTTTTATGCCGTCTAGAGAACAACATATACACTGAACAAAAATATAAACACAACATGTAAAGTGTTGGTTTCATGAGCTGAAATGGAAGAACCCAGAATTTTTCCATACACACAAAGTTTATTTCTCTCAGATTCTGTGTACAAATTTGTTTATATCCCTGTTAGTGAGCGTTTCTCCTTTGCCAAGATAATCCATCCACCTGACAGGTGTTGCATATCAAGAAACTGATTAAACAGCATGATCATTACACACCTGCACCTTGTGCTGGGGACAATAAAAGGCCACTCTAAAGTTTACACTGAAGTCTCAAGTTTTGAGGGCGTGTACAACTGTCATGCTAACTGCAGTAATGTCCACCAGCGCTGTTTTGCCAGAGAATTGAATGTGCATTTCTCTACCATAAGCCGCTTCCAACGTCGTTTTAGAGAATTTGTCAGTATGTCCAACCGGCCTCACAAACACAGACCACATGTAACCACGCCAGCCCAGGACCTCCACATCCGGCTTCTTCACCTACGGGATCTTCTGAGACCAGCCACCTGGACAGCTGATGAAACTTTCTGCACAAACTGTCAGAAACCGTCTCAGGGAAGCTCATCTGCGTGTTCGTCATCCTCACCAGGGTCTTGACCTGACTGCAGTTCGGCGTCTTGACCGACTTTAGTGGGCAAAATGTTCACCTTCGTTGGCCACTGGCACGGTGGAGAAGTGTGCTCTTCACGGATGAATCCCGGTTTCAACTGTACCGGGCAGATGGCAGACAGCGTGTATGGTGTCATGTGGGCGCGCGGTTTGCTGACGTCAACGTTGTGAACAGAGTGCCCCATGGTGGGGGTTATGGTATGGGCAGGAATAAGCTATTGACAATGAACACGCATTTCATCGATGGCATTTCGAATGCACAGAGATACCGTGGAATGCACAGAGATACCGTGGAATGCACAGAGATACCGTGGAATGCACAGAGATACCGTGACGAGATCCTGAGGCCCGTTGTCCTTGCTATTCATTCGCCACCATCACCTCATGTTTCAACATGATAATGCACGGCCCCATGTCGCAAGGATCTGAACACCATTCCTGGAAGCTGAAAATGTCCCAGTTCCATGGCCCACATAGTCACCAGACATGTCACCCGTTGAGCATGTTTGGGATGCTCTGGATCGAGGCGTACGACAGCGCCAATTCGCTCAGCTGTTGAAGAGGAGTGGAACATTCCACAGGCCACATTCAACAGCCTGATCAACTCTGTGCGAATGAGACAAATAGTGGTCACACCAGGTACTGACTGGTTTTCTGATCCACGCCCCTACTTTATTTTTTTGAGGTATCTGTGACCAACAGATGCATATCTGTATTCCCAGTCATGTGAAATCCATAGATTAGGGCCTAATGAATTTATTTCAATTGTCTGATTTCCTTATATGAACTGTAACTCAGTAAAATCTTAGAAATTGTTGCATGTTGCATTTTATATTTCTGTTCAGTGTGCTTAATTTTACCTGCGTTTAATACAAATTTCAGGTCAGTTAAATGTTTCTGTAATACAATGAAGGCAGACTGTAGTTAGAGCCTGGTCAACCGTGGGGACAATAGCATACACAACAGTATCATCAGCATACAAGTGCAGGTAAAACAAATGTTTTAGACAAGTCGATATTGTTAATGTAAAAAGTACAGGACCCAGAATCGACCCCTGCAGGACACCTGTCGTAATAGCCAGGAAACCTGGCCTAATGGTTAGGTTGTAGGTAATCTTGTATCTATTCCAATTCAAGCCAACCCCCATGGTATTTTCTAATAGGTAACCTGTTGAACATGGCATGTTTATATTAGAGATGCCGTCTGATCTGAAATCAGCTGTGGGCTTGGACTGATTCATGTAAATGCCAAAGTTTGACTTAAAATATGGATTTTATAGTAACTCTCCTCAAACCAATGCAGACATTCTGGTTACAACTGAATCTTGGCTAAAGAAGTCTATGCCGGACTCTGTTTCTGACTCATGTTTTTAGATCTGATAGTTGGCAGAAGGGGGGGGGGGTTGCCATATACAGTGCATTCAGGAAGTATTCAGACCTTTTCCACATTTTGTTACGTTACAGCCTTACTCTAAAATGCATCATACCACCCTGCATCCCACTGCTGGTTTGCTTCTGAAGCTAAGCAGGGTTGGTCCTGGTCAGTCCCTGGATGGGAGACCAAATGCTGCTGGAAGTGGTGTTGGAGGGCCAGTAGGAGGCACTCTTTCCTCTGGTCTAAAACAATATCCCACTGCCCTGTGTAGGGTGCTGTCTTTCAGATGGGATGTTAAACAGGTGTCCTGACTCTCTGAGGTCATTAAAGATCCCATTGCACTTATTGTAAGAGTAGGGGTGTTAACCCCGGTGTCCTGGCTAAATTCCCAATCTAGCCTTCATACCATAATGGCCACCTAATAATCCCCAGCTTACAATTGGCTCATTCATCCCCCTCCTCTCCCCTGTAGCTATTCGCCAGGTCGTTGCTATAAATGAATGTGTTCTCAGTCAACTTTTTAAAAAATTGGTTGATGCCAGTATCTGATGGACTGAAAGATATTTGTACTGAACTAAATCAAACTCTGCTGAGAACTAAACCAACTCGCCCCAGCTTTTCACCCTTGAAAAATTGACTATTTAGATATTATTCTAACAAATGCCCCTCGTAAGTTTACAGCCAATGGGGGTATTTGCCAACGAGTTCAGTAACCGTTGTCCCGTTTCCTGTATAAAAGATGTTAAACCTGCCTAAATCTCACTTGCGCGTTATTACAACGACATTGTAGGAATTTTAATGAGCCACATTTATTTATTTTTTTTGTCTGAGCTGGGGTGGTTGTGTCGAGTATCACTGACTCGGATCAGGCACTTAATTGTTTTATTTCCCTGTTTTTAACTATGTTGCAGATAAACATGCACCATACAAAAGGCTAAAGGTAAAAGACTGATCTAATCCTCGGTTTACGCATGAATTGCCTGAGAAATTACAGGAAAGAAATGCATCTTGGGCTAAGACTAGACAGACTGATTCTACATCTGATTGGCTGTCTTTCAGACATTTTGAGAAATAGATGTCTATCCCTGATTTTTAAAAACAATATCAGCATATTCCTTGAATTGTATATCAGAGAGTGGTGGTAATCCAGCCAACTTCTGGAAAGTGGTCAAATATTTGACTGCCTCTGGTCCCATACCAGACAAAATTGACATTTTTGTGGTGCTTTTAATAACCATTTTTGCTTCAGCAAGGCCACCTGTTTGAAATGATAGTCTCTGAAAATATTTCATTCCACTAGAGGGAGTGGTTATACTCAGAACAGATTGAATGATGCACTAACCGACTAACAGATTTTATTTTCACTTCAACCACTTGATGTCTATGATGTACTAAGTGCTTTGGCACAGATTGATGTTAATTAAACCATAGGAGCTGATTCACTTGATTCACTTCTAACTACAGTATAAAACCATAGGAGCTGATTCATTTGACTCCTAACTGCAGTATAAAACCGTAGAAGGAGTCAAGTGAATCAGCTCCTATTTTTAACATTTAACATTTAAGTCATTTAGCAGACGCTCTTATCCAGAGCGACTTACAAATTGGTGCATTCACCTATAATATCCAGTAGAACAAACACTTTACAATAGTGCATCTAAATCTTTTAAAGGGGGGGGGGGGGGGTTAGAAGGATTACTTTATCCTATCCCAGGTATTCCTTAAAGAGGTGGGGTTTCAGGTGTCTCCGGAAGGTGGTGATTGACTCCGCTGTCCTGGCATCGTGAGGGAGATTGTTCCACCATTGGGGTGCCAGAGCGGCGAACAGTTTTGACTGGGCTGAGCGGGAACTGTGCTTCCTCAGAGGTAGGGAGGCGAGCAGGCCAGAGGTGGATGAACGCAGTGCCCTTGTTTGGGTGTAGGGCCTGATCAGAGCCTGAAGGTACGGAGGTGCCGTTCCCCTCACAGCTCCGTAGGCAAGCACCATGGTCTTGTAGCGGATGCGAGCTTCAACTGGAAGCCAGTGGAGAGCGCGGAGGAGCGGGGTGACGTGAGAGAACTTGGGAAGGTTGAACACCAGACGGGCTGCGGCGTTCTGGATGAGTTGTAGGGGTTTGATGGCACAGGCAGGGAGCCCAGCCAACAGCGAGTTGCAGTAATCCAGACGGGAGATGACAAGTGCCTGGATTAGGACCTGCGCCGCTTCCTGTGTGAGGCAGGGTCGTACTCTGCGAATGTTGTAGAGCATGAACCTACAGGATCGGGTCACCGCCTTGATGTTAGTGGAGAACGACAGGGTGTTGTCCAGGATCACGCCAAGGTTCTTAGCACTCTGGGAGGAGGACACAAGGGAGTTGTCAACCGTGATGGCGAGATCATGGAACGGGCAGTCCTTCCCCGGGAGGAAGAGCAGCTCCGTCTTGCCGAGGTTCAGCTTGAGGTGGTGATCCGTCATCCACACTGATATGTCTGCCAGACATGCAGAGATGCGATTCGCCACCTGGTTGTCAGAAGGGGGAAAGGAGAAGATTAATTGTGTGTCGTCTGCATAGCAATGATAGGAGAGACCGTGTGAGGATATGACAGAGCCAAGTGACTTGGTGTATAGCGAGAATAGGAGAGGGCCTAGAACAGAGCCCTGGGGGACACCAGTGGTGAGAGCACGTGGTGCGGAGACAGCTTCTCGCCACGCCACCTGGTAGGAGCGACCTGTCAGGTAGGACGCAATCCAAGCGTGGGCCGCGCCGGAGATGCCCAGCTCGGAGAGGGTGGAGAGGAGGATCTGATGGTTCACAGTATCAAAGGCAGCAGATAGGTCTAGAAGGATGAGAGCAGAGGAGAGAGAGTTAGCTTTAGCAGTGCGGAGAGCCTCCGTGACACAGAGAAGAGCAGTCTCAGTTGAATGCCCAGTCTTGAAACCTGACTGATTAGGATCAAGAAGGTCGTTCTGAGAGAGATAGCAGGAGAGCTGGCCAAGGACGGCACGTTCAAGAGTTTTGGAGAGAAAAGAAAGAAGGGATACTGGTCTGTAGTTGTTGACATGGGAGTGTAGGTTTTTTCAGAAGGGGTGCAACTCTCGCTCTCTTGAAGACGGAAGGGACGTAGCCAGCGGTCAAGGATGAGTTGATGAGCGAGGTGAGGTAGGGGAGAAGGTCTCCGGAAATGGTCTGGAGAAGAGAGGAGGGGATAGGGTCAAGTGGGCAGGTTGTTGGGCGGCCGGCCGTCACAAGACGCGAGATTTCATCTGGAGAGAGAGGGGAGAAAGAGGTCAAAGCACAGGGTAGGGCAGTGTGAGCAGGACCAGCGGTGTCGCTTGACTTAGCAAACGAGGATCGGATGTCGTCAACCTTCTTTTCAAAATGGTTGACGAAGTCATCCGCAGTGAGGGAGGAGGGGGGGGGGGGGGGGAGGATTCAGGAGGGAGGAGAAGGTAGCAAAAAGCTTCCTAGGGTTAGAGGCAGATGCTTGGAATTTAGAGTGGTAGAAAGTGGCTTTAGCAGCAGAGACAGAAGAGGAAAATGTAGAGAGGAGGGAGTGAAAGGATGCGAGGTCCGCAGGGAGGCGAGTTTTCCTCCATTTCCGCTCGGCTGCCCGGAGCCCTGTTCTGTGAGCTCGCAGTGAGTCGTCGAGCCACGGAGCAGGAGGGGAGGACCGAGCCGGCCTGGAGGATAGGGGACAGAGAAAATCAAAGGATGCAGAGAGGGAGGAGAGGAGGGTTGAGGAGGCAAAATCAGGAGATAGGTTGGAGAAGGTTTGAGCAGAGGGAAGAGATGATAGGATGGAAGAGGAGAGAGTAGCAGGAGAGAGAGAGCGAAGGTTGGGACGGCGCAATACCATCCGAGTAGGGGCAGAGTGAGAGGTTTTTGATGAGAGCGAGAGGGAAAAGGATACAAGGTAGTGGTCGGAGACTTGGAGGGGAGTTGCAATGAGATTAGTGGAAGAACAGCATCTAGTAAAGATGAGGTCAAGCGTATTGCCTGCCTTGTGAGTAGGGGGGGAAGGTGAGAGGGTGAGGTCAAAAGAGGAGAGGAGTGGAAAGAAGGAGGCAGAGAGGAATGAGTCAAAGGTAGACGTGGGGAGGTTAAAGTCACCCAGAACTGTGAGAGGTGAGCCATCCTCAGGGAAGGAACTTATCAAGGCGTCAAGCTCATTGATGAACTCTCCAAGGGAACCTGGAGGGCGATAAATGATGAGGATGTTAAGCTTGAAAGGGCTGGTAACTGTGACAGAGTCAAATGAATCCACTCCTAACTGCAGTATAAAACCATAGGAGCTGATTCACTTCTAACTGCAGTATAAAACCATAGGAGCTGATTCACTTCTAACTGCAGTATAAAACCATAGGAGCTGATTCACTCCTAACTGCAGTATAAAACCATTTTTTTTTTTACTTCCTCTATTCGTAATGTGCACCAATCCGGTTTAGACTTGGACATAGCAGTGTTTCAGCTGCTTGTTTCAGATCAGTGTCTGTACTGTATAAACCTGTCAGCAACGGGCTGAAATAGCCCAATCCACTTATTTTTGAAGGGGTGTCCACATACTGCTGTGTGTGTGTGTGTGTATGTGTATATATATAGTGTTGATACATATCTATCTAGTTTCATATATCTACATCTCTATGGTTTGATAAATCAAAAGAGAAAAATGCAGCTAAACGAAAGACCTGATTGGTCGAAACAGGTTGCCGTATGCGACCTTCTGTAATATAATAGGCTGATCTGCTCCTACCTTTTTTTTATATATATATTTTTTGGTGAATAGTTTATCTGCATCACGCTGGCCACTTTGTCTTCCTGCCATTCAGGGGACTTTCCCCCCCCCCCCCCCCACTGACCTCTTTGTTCATTTAATTGTATAAATCTAATAAGATTGCGCCTTTTCATCTCTAGGCACAGTACCCTGGGATGGAGCAACCACCTCATCACCCGTTCTACCAGCACCATCATCATCCTCCTCCTCCCCAGTCACACCCACCCTATGCTGGGCAACACCCTGTACCACACGACGCCCGCTTCAGAGAGAAGAGACTTGTCCGCTCCTTTAGCTCCAGCCTGGTGAAGCTTATTTCTGTTTGCTATAATGTGATTACTTGTTTTAAAGAGGAAATTCATTAACACTTGGAGGGCAGTGGAAGTTGATTTTTTATTTTTTTTTTAACGCATTTTTTTTTTTTTTTACAAATGTAGACTTAAGGGCTGAATTACTTTGGTGGTTTTTTTTATCAATAAAGAAGCACTTTTATCAACTTCCACTGAGTTACTGGATATCCTCGTCACTTCAGTTTGCTCCTCATGCACCTTGTTTGGAGCGAGATAGTGTTCCCTTACCTTTGTAGTGACCACTTGTTTTACCATACGACGAAACTGTGAAAAATGCTTCATTTAGTTACAATACAGGTGTTATAAGTTGTTTTGCTCCACTGAGCTCATACTTGATAGGTGTCCAGTACCCAGCCTACCCAACAGAAGGACTGTGCATTACCCATTCACATATCAAATGTTCACTTAAGTGTTAATGTCCAGAGAGAGTATAACTAGTGAACACCACCATCTCTCTCTCCCTCTGCAGCATGACTATGACATGCGAGTGGATGACTTCCTGAGACGGACCCAGGCTGTGGTGACCAGTCGCCGTAGCCGCCCCCGGGAACGAGACAGGCAGAGGGAGCGAGAACGGCCCAGAGACGCCCGACGGGACCGAGATCGCGGACGCGACCGGGAGAGAGACAGGATCAGGGAAAGGGAGAAGGAGAGGGGCCGTTACAGGAGATAATCAGAGACTAAATCAAACAGCAAGTCCTGCGTTAGTTTCTTTTAGCGCGTTATCTTTTTAAGTGATTTGTGTAATTATATATTTTTTTTACATTATGTTGCCAAGTCATCCGCTCATGTGTATCATGAATGCAGTGTAACTGAACAAAGGCAATAACAGGAGAAGTAGTTTGGAGCGTCAAAACTATTCCAGATGTGATGTTACTTTGTTTTTGTTTCTTCCTTAGACCCAGACAGACAGTAATGACTTTAAATGTTTTTAAATGCCATATTGTCTTTTATGTTGTTCATAATTGTACATGGTTCATAATTAAGATATTGCTACTTAAAGGGGTATAATTGAGTTGTACTGAATCTGTTGTAGCAAGTCCCTTTTTAACTGGCCTTTTAGTTTGAAGCCATTTTAGTTTTTTCTAGTGTTTGACTGGTCCAGAAGCAAAAAACAATATTGTCTGTCTAGATCGTTATTTTCTGAAGTTTAAATCCAGACTCTAATCAGTGCTGTAAGGCGATGAGAGATGTTTGCTCAGGGGGAGGGGAAAAAGGTATAATGTTTTGTACAACAAAAATACTGTGTATTTTACTACTATTGAAAATTGCTAAGTAAAAGACTGGTCTGGATTGATTCACTTTTATAGAAACTGTTTTTACTCAGAACTGAGTATATTTTTAAGGCATTCAAACCTTTTATGAAACCAGTCATAACACCTTTGCGTGTTGAAGTATAATAAAAAGCTTTGCATCACGTTGACCATCGGTCGTAATCAGTGATTGGTACATACTGATAGGAGGGCGATGTGTCAAAGCCACTGTACCTCCATCTCGGCACTCTCTCCCCCCATCATTTTAAAACTATGTATTTTGTTTTTTGGCACATTTTATTTTTATTACAGACACCTGTGAGAGTGTAAAGTGACCCCGTGCAGAAAGCCTAGCGGTTAAGCACGTTGGGCCAATAACCGAAAGGTTGCTGGTTTGATTCCTCTACCGGACAAGGTGTGAAAAAATCTGCCGCTCTGCCCTTGAACAAGGCAGTTAACCCCCAACAACTACTGTTCCCCAGGTACCGATGATGTGGATTAAGGCAGCCCACCCCCACACCTCCCTGATTTACAAGGGTTGGGTTAAATACGGAAGACATTTCAATTGAACACGTTGTTGTGCAGATGACGAGGTTTCCCCCTTTTCTCTCTCTGTGACTGAGCGACGTTTCTACGGTGCTGCTGGTGGCGACGTCATTTCGCTGAGTCAACCTTTTTAAAGCAGCTTTATTAACGTATGGGTGTTAATGGTGGGTCAGAGTAAACGTCTGCGGTCTCAGCTCAGCGGCGGTGTCTCTGCTCGGCGGCGGTGTCTGCTCAGTTTGGCCGCTGTGTGAGAGGGAGATGCCCGTGTGGTTCGCGGTTCACCAGATCTTTTTTTCCCCTGCGGTTTGGTTGAAGATCTGCGACACACAGCGCCGTGGTTCAGCAGCAGATGATGCCCTGTCAGTCACCGACTC
This sequence comes from Salmo trutta, assembly GCF_901001165.1. Classification (NCBI taxonomy): domain Eukaryota; kingdom Metazoa; phylum Chordata; class Actinopteri; order Salmoniformes; family Salmonidae; genus Salmo; species Salmo trutta. The sequence goes on along the minus strand of NC_042971.1, from coordinate 63,694,191 downwards.
GCCATCACTCACCGCTGGCATCAAATGGACTCATACTAGCCACAAGTTCTGACTCAGATCAATTATGAAACGCAAATACAGCGATGAGTTTCTCTCTCTTTCATACAAACTTTGAGAAATAACGAGGAGCGCCTTTAGTAACGGAAGTGCATAACCTTTAGTAACGGAAGTGCATAACCTTTAGTAACGGAAGTGCATAACCTTTAGTAACGGAAGTGCTTAACCTTTAGTAACGGAAGTCCATAACCTTTAGTAACGGAAGTCCATAACCTTTAGTAACGAGTCTCAAAACGGAACAAATTAATAAAACGACAAGTCCTGACAAGACATCCACAGTATGATGGTAAACCCAAGGAGTTCTTTCAGAACTGGGCAGAATGATTCAGGAAACAGGGCTTCCACTGTGGAAAAATAAGTCAGCTAGCAAGGCATTGTCACTTTATAACAGGTGATGATAAGCAGAAATAAGGCAGTACTATCTCTCATAGTAGTATATGTGAGTTTCTCTTGCAAACAATCCCCTGGTCTTATAAATTACACAGCTAATGGCTAACATTAGCCAAAGCAAGCTAGCTAGTTACTGATGGTGCAACCCTAAGTAACAGTACAGATGACAAATGATCAGGCCTACTGTACATGTTACTGTAGAAATGATCAGGCCTACTGTACATGTTACTGTAGAAATGATCAGGCCTACTGTACATGTTACTGTAGAAATGATCAGGCCTCCTGTACATCTTACTGTAGAAATGATCAGGCCTACTGAACATCTTACTGTAGAAATGATCAGGCCTACTGTACATCTTACTGTAGAAATGATCAGGCCTACTGAACATCTTACTGTAGAAATGATCAGGCCTACTGAACATCTTACTGTAGAAATGATCAGGCCTACTGTACATCTTACTGTAGAAATGATCAGGCCTACTGTACATCTTACTGTAGAAATGATCAGGCCTACTGTACATCTTACTGTAGAAATGATCCTTCTTTAACCTGTCTCCTCCCTTTCATCTACACTGATTTGAAGTAGAAGGTCTTCAAGAACACAGTGGCCTCCATCATTCTTAAATAGAAGAAGTTAGGAACCACCAAGACTCTTCCTAGAGCTGGCTGCCTGGACAAACTGAGCAATCAGGGGAGAAGGGCCTTGGTCAGGGAGGTGACCAAGAACCTGATGGTCACTCTGACAGAGTTCCTCTGTGGAGATGGGAGAACCTTCCAGAAGGACAACCACCTCTGCAGCACTCCACCAATCAGCCCTTTATGGTAGAGTGGCCAGATGGAAGCCACTCCTCAGTAAAAGGCACATCACAGCCCACTTGGAGTTTACCAAAAGACACCTAAAGGACGCTCAGACCATGAGACACAAGATTCTCTGGTCTGATGAAACCAAGACTGAACTCTTTGGCTTGAATGCCAAGCGTCACGTCTGGAGGAAACCTGCCACCATCCCTACTGTGAAGCATGGTGGTGGCAGCATCATGCGGCAGGTACTGGGAGACTAGTCAGGATCGAGGGAAAGATGAATGGACCAAAGTACAAAGTTCCTTGATGAAAACCTGCTCCAGAGCGCTCAGGACCTCAGACTGGGGTGAAGTTTTACCTTCCAACAGGACAACGACCCTAAACACACAGCCAAGACAACGCAGGAGTGGCTTCGGGGCAAGTCACTGAATGTCCTTGAGTGGCCCAGCCAGAACCCCGACTTGAACCCGATCAAACATCTCTGGAGAGACATGAAAATAGCTGTGCAGCGACGCTCCCCATCCAACCTGAAAGCTTGAGAGGATCTGCAGAGAAGAAACTCCCCAAATACATTTGTGCCAAGCTTGTAGCGTCATACCCAAGAAGACTCGAGGCTGTAATCGCTGCCAAAGGTGCTTCAACAAAATACTGAGTAAAGGGTCTGAATACTTATGTAAATGTAATATAATTTTTTCATATATGTACATTTGCACACCAAAAAAAAAACAGTTTTTACTTTGTCATTATGTGGTATTGTGTAGATTGATGAAGGGGAAAAAACGATTTAATCAATTATAGAATAAGGCTGTAACGTAACAATTTGTGGTCTGAATACTTTCCAAATGCACTGTATGTACAAAAGTATGTGAATACCCCTTCAAATTAGTGGATTCGGCTATTTATGATCACACCTGTTGCTGACAGGTATAACATCGAGCATACAGCCATGCAATCTCCATAGACAAACATTGGCAGTAGAATGGCCTTACTGAAGAGCTCAGTGCGTTTCAACGTGGTACCGTCATAGGATTCCACCTTTCCAACAAGTCAGTTGGTCAAATTTCTGCCACATCTTTATAGGTATTCATACGCGCAACGTGACTGCAAGACACAGGTCTGAATATCTGACTGAAATACGGGAGAAATCGACTTCTCTTTTGCGGTGTTTGAATATGTTTATCAAATGCGGGACATGATTGTTTGGTTGCGGGACAAAGGGACAAAGTGTGGGACTGTCCCGTACAATCTGGGAAATGTGGTCACTCTAGGTTAGATAGCGGTGCAATTACTCTCCCCCTCTTTTTGTGTGAATAAATGTGCAGTATACTTTCCAAACGGCGACAGGCAGCAATACCCAACATAACGTCTAGTCTGCACGAAAGCAACACGAAGAAGAACTTGTGACGAGAGTGAAATGGCTGCGCCCATGGAGACCGGGCGACACTTTGGTCAATGGATAGGCATTTTATTCTTTTTGGGGGGGTTCATACCCTCTGCCACGGCGCTTATCGAGGGACTTTATTGTGGCACCGAGATTTGTTACGATGTACTCGGAGTACCGAGAGAAGCGGTGAAATCCGACATAGGTCGTGCATACAGACAGCTCGCCAGAAAGTATCACCCAGATAGATTTTCAAGTCTTGCAGGCGAGACACGTGAAAGTGCTCATCAACATTTTTTGCTCATTGCAACTGCGTATGAAACTCTGAAGGTAAGTGGAGAAACCACACAGATGATTGGTACCATTGACCTCCATTTCTTCAGCCGTCAACTTATGTTGTATTGCCGATGTGCCACTTTTCTCTAACCTCTGAATCAAAGGCCCGCAGTCAATTTGAATGGTTTTGGTTTATAATATACCAATACTGTCAATTACTATTTACTCCGTAGACCTGAAGAGACTCACAGTAAAGTGATCAGTATCGTCCCTTTTCACGTAGCTACAGTAGTAGTATCCTCAGAAAGGTAGAGCAGGTATGTCCGTCCTGCTTCTTAAAGTAGGGGTGCTGATCAGGGCCCCCGTGGCCATATTCTCTTGTTTGTTGTAATCTAAAAGGCAAAACTGATCCTCAGTAAGCACTCCTACTCTGAGATGCTTGATATATATATATATACAGCTGTAAATCAGTCTAGTCTAGTGGTTAGAGAGTTGGACCAGTAACTGAAAGGTTGCTGGATCGAATCCCTGAGCTGACAAGGTAAAAATCTGTCATTCTGCCTGAACAAGGCAGTTAACCCACTGTTCCCTGGTAGGCCGTCATTGTAAATAATAATTTGTTATTAGTTGACTTGCCTAGTTAAATGAAGGTAATATATATATATATATATTTTTTTATAATCTTCTTGTAACTTGTCTTGTTACTAGGCCTGTTATCTAGTAGTCGTAATAGTTTGTTATATGAAGGTGAAGATAAGACCCATTTCCTCCTGTGTATCAGGATGAAGACTCCCGTAGAGATTATGACTACATGCTGGACCACCCTGAAGAGTACTACAGCCACTACTACACCTACTACAGGAGACGACTGGCACCTAAAGTGGACGTCCGGATAGTCATTCTGGTGACCGTGGTTGCTATATCAATCTTTCAGGTACAGTCATATCTTCACGCACTCTCAAAGTCACTTGGCTAAAATGAAATATTTATTTCAATTAGAAACTGTTTCCACACTAAAACCAAAGAGTCCCATGTGGCAACCTTTTTCATGTCTATAGGGCTCTGGTCAAAAGAAGTGCACTGAATAGGGAATAGGTTGCCATTTGGGAAACATCCTAACTGTTTTCCTCCTTCAGTACTACAGTTGGTGGGCCAGCTACACTGAAGCCATCGCCTACCTATCAACAGTCCCCAAGTACCGTATCCAGGCCACAGAGATAGCCAAGCAGCTGGGTCTCCTGAACAAGACAAAAGAGAAGGGCAAGAACCGACGATCCAAAGAGGAGATCCGGGAACAGGAAGAAGAGATCATCCGTGACATTATCAAGAACAAGATTGACATTAAAGGAGGCTACCAGAAGCCTAAAATCTTGGACATCCTACTCTGTAAGATTGTCCTGTTCCCTTACTGCCTGTGTGCCTATGTGGTCTGGTACTGTAAGTGGACCTACCGGTTCACCATCTGCAGAGAGGAGTATGGCGACGAGGAGAAGCTGTACATCATCAGGAAGAACATGAACATGTCTCAGTCTCAGTTTGACAGTCTGGAGGAGGAGCAGAGAGACACCTTACTGGAGAGGCAACTCTGGATCAAAGACAACTATGAGGTCTGTAGTAGTAGTAGTAGTAGTAGTGGTAGTAGTGGTAGTAGTAGTAGTGGTGGTAGTAGTAGTAGTAGTGGTGGTAGTAGTAGTGGTGGTAGTAGTGGTACTAGTAGTAGTAGTGGTGGTAGTAGTAGTAGTGGTAGTAGTAGTGGTAGTAGTAGTAGTGGTAGTAGTGGTGGTAGTAGTAGTGGTGGTGGTAGTAGTAGTGGTAGTAGTGGTGGTAGTAGTAGTGGTGGTGGTAGTAGTAGTGGTGGTGGTAGTGGTAGTAGTAGTGGTAGTAGTAGTAGTGGTAGTGGCGGTGGTGGTAGTGGTAGTGGTGGTAGTAGTGGTAGTAGTGGTGGTAGTAGTAGTGGTGGTAGTGGTAGTAGTAGTAGTAGTAGTGGTAGTAGTAGTGGTGGTGGTGGTGGTGGTAGTAGTGGTGGTAGTAGTGGTAGTGGTAGTGGCGGTGGTAGTGGTGGTGGTAGTAGTAGTGGTGGTAGTGGTGGTAGTGGTGGTAGTAGTAGTAGTGGTAGTAGTGGTAGTAGTGGTGGTAGTGGTGGTGGTGGTAGTGGTAGTAGTAGTAGTGGTAGTGGTAGTAGTGGTGGTAGTAGTGGTAGTGGTAGTGGTAGTAGTGGTAGTAGTAGTGGTAGTAGTGGTGGTAGTAGTGGTGGTGGTAGTGGTGGTAGTAGTAGTAGTGGTAGTGGTAGTAGTGGTAGTAGTGGTGGTAGTAGTAGTAGTAGTAGTAGTGGTGGTAGTGGTAGTAGTAGTAGTAGTGGTAGTGGTGGTAGTAGTAGTGGTGGTAGTAGTAGTAGTAGTAGTGGTGGTAGTAGTAGTAGTGGTAGTGGTGGTAGTAGTAGTGGTGGTGGTGGTGGTAGTGGTGGTGGTAGTAGTGGTGGTAGTGGTAGTGGTGGTGGTGGTGGTAGTAGTGGTGGTAGTGGTGGTAGTGGTGGTGGTGGTAGTGGTGGTAGTGGTGGGGGGGCGGAAGAAGTTGTTGTAGTATTATAGTAGCTAGTAGTAGTAGTAGTATCACTGGTATAGTTGTAGTAGTAACGCTGTAGCAGTAGTAGTAGTATAGTTGTAGCAGCTAGTAACAGTAGTAGTATAGTTGTAGTAGTATTAGGATTTTTTTTAGTAGTATAGAAGTAGTATAGTTGTAGCAGTATAGTTGTAGTAGCTAGTAACAGTAGTAGTATAGTTGTAGTAGAGAGATAGTTGTAATAGTATAGTTGTAGTAGAGAGATAGTTGTAATAGTATAGTTGTAGTAGAGAGATAGTTGTAATAGTATAGTTGTAGTAGCTAGTAGTAATAGTAACAGTGTGAAGCTTTGCACCGTGTATTACGATGTGATTACAACATATAGATGTTTGGCAAGGGGGGGGGGGGGGACAGAAACACACTGACAATAATGGGAAATGCTTACAGATTTAAAAACCCCCAAATGATTTCTGAATGTGTTTCTATAGTTCTATTGTTTACTGTTGTTGTACAGGTGTACAAGGAGGAGCAGGAGGAAGAGATGAAGACGAAGATGGCCCTGGACCCCAGGTGGAAGAGGTATCGACGGTGGATGAAGAATGAAGGACCCGGGCGACTCACTTTTATTGACGATTGACAACATGCCGATCAATAATCACACCTGACTTGTGCCTGTTATACAGTCACACTGTGTTTGTATACCTGTGTATTTGTGAATAAATCTACTGATGATGTTTATACAGACGATTTAACAATAATGCCTGTTTGTTTGGAACGGTAACATTATTTTCAGAGATATTCTATCGGGGCAGAGATCTTTATATAATGATGAGATGCTCATGTCTCCGCCCTAACAACAGGAGTCGTTGTCCCAGCAGGCAATCATCTTTGGTCTGCTTAAGCCCATAGAAATGCATTGGTCTTATTTTGGACAGAGTTTGGCGAGAGATAACAGTCTTGTTTCCTCTCGGATTGGGGACATTTTAAGGCGAACGGTATTATAAGAGCTTTTAATAAGGTATAGGGAAGCCTTTTGCTGCGTACTCACTGCCTTTCATAAAATGGTCTTTCAGCGTTCTACCTGTAAGACTGTGTATCTGAAACCTGCCTGAAGGAACTGCTCTTAGTACGAAGCCTACAGTACGTTCCAAATGTCGTTTGGGACACAACCCAAGGTTGTGTAGTCCGCTGTAGCTGCTCGTCTGTCTCTGATCTGAACTGTCGTCCCATCAGACCCAGATTAGGTTCTGGTCTCCGTTGGTCCATGAACCATTGGGGGCCTCCCGAGTGGCGCAGCGGTCTAAGGCACTGCATCACAGTGCTAGAGGGTGTCACTACAGACCCTGGTTCAATCCTGGGCTGTATCACAACCGGCCGTGATCGGGAGTCCAGGGCGGCGCACAATTGACCCAGCGTTGTCCTGGTTAGGGTTTGACCGGGTGTAGGCCTTCATTGTAAATAAGAATTTGTTCTTAACTGACTTGCCTAATTAAATAAAGGTACAGTCCTCATCTGGGTCGGGCCAACCTCCCCGTAATGTATCTGAATGACATATGTCTTTGTATGCATTGTCTTACCTGGGAAGGCTGTTTTGAATCACAATTGAAAGTACCGGTACACAAAATTATACAAAGTATTCATAACCCCCCCAACCCTCCTTAAATATTAATTATATATTTTAACTTTCTGGATATTTTTATATATACAGTTGAAGTCAGAAGTTTTCATACACCTTAGCCAAATACATTTAAACTCCGTTTTTCTTTGACAATTCCTGACATTTAATCCTAGTAAAAATTCCCTGTCTTAGGTCAGTTAGGATCACCACTTTATTTTAAGAATGTGAAATGTCAGAATAATAGTAGAGAATTATTGATTTATTTCAGCTTTTATTTCTTTCATCACATTCCCAGTGGGTCAGAAGTTTACATACACTCAATTAGTATTTGGTAGCATTGCCTTTACATTTTTTTTACTTGGGTCAAACGTTTCGGGTAGCCTTCCACAAGCTTCCCACTATAAGTTGGGTGATTTTTGTCCCATTCCTCCTGACAGAGCTAGTTTAACTGAGTCAGGTTTGTAAGGCCTCCTTGTTCACACACGCTTTTTCAGTTCTGCCCCCAAATTTTCTATAGGATTGCGGTCAGGGCTTTGTGATGGCCACTCCAATACCTTGACTTGGTTGTCCTTAAGCCATTTTGCCACAACTTTGGAAGTATGCTTGGCGTCATTGTTCATTTGGAAGACCCGTTTGTGACCAAGCTTTAACTTCCTGACTGATGTCTTGAGATGTTGCTGCAATAAATCCACATAATTTTCCTGCCTCATGATGCCATCTATTTTGTGAAGTGCACCAGTCCCTCCTGCAGCAAAGCACCTCCACAACATGATGCTGTCACCTCCGTGCTTCATGGTTGGGATGGTGTTCTTCGGTTTGCAAGCCTCCCCCTTTTTCCTCCAAACATAACGATGGTCATTATGGCCAAACAGTTCTATTTTTGTTTCATCAGACCAGAGGACATTTCTCCAAAAAGTACGATCTTTGTCCCCATGTGCAGTTGCAAACCGTAGTCTGTTTTTTTTATGGCGGTTTTGGAGCAGTGGCTTCTTCCTTGCTGAGCAACCTTTCAGGTTATGTCGATTATAGGACTCGTTTTACTGTGGCTATAGATACTTTTTTACCTGTTTCCTCCAGCATCTTCACAAGGTCCTTTGCTGTTGTTCTGGGATTGACTTGCACTTTTCGCACCAAAGTACGTTCTTCTCTAGGAGACAATGTGTCTCCTTCCTGAGCGGTATGACGGCTGCGTGGTCCCATGGTGTTTATACTTGCGTATTATTGTTTGTACAGATGAACGTGGTACCTTCAGGCGTTTGGAAATTGCTCCCAAGGATGAACCAGACTTGTGGAGGTCTACAATTTTTTTTCTGAGGTCTTGGCTGATTTCTTTTGATTTTCCCATGATGTCAAGCAAAGAGGCACTGAGTTTGAAGGTAGGCCTTGAAATACATCCACAGGTATAGTTTGTTAACAAGAAATTTGTGAAGTGGTTGAAAAACGAGTTTTAAGTACTCCAACCTAAGTGTATGTAAACTTCCGACTTCAACTGTACCTGTCAGATGCAAAACATAAAGATGCCAATGCAAATGTAGTGCCAATACTGCAGCTGCGGGCCTCTGAGAGCCTGATTTTATTTTTGGGTCTGGAGATCCAGCAGCCCCAGAGCTCAGCTCTCTACGTGGTCCTCCCCAGAGGCGTCATAGCCATAGGGAGCATGGGCACAAGGGCAAATGCCCCCTCATATTTGATCTGTTAAAGTTCGAATTTGGGCACAAAAAAAAAAAACTGTCCAACTCCACCCTTTTCTCAATGTTCTAACACATTTTTTTTGGTGGTTTGTCGACATGTCATTCTGGTCATGCACACCGCAACCGACCTAGCTAGTTTGTTAGCTAAGCTAGCCAGTAACTCCTCCAGTATGTGTTGATGTTATTTCACAGGATTTGTTTTGAACGGAAGCTGTAGAGATCAGTAAGAAAGGGCACGTCTTTGGCCAAATATCTTAATCATCCAATTTTGTTTTGTTTTTAAACATTAAATGACCTGGTATGATGGTGCATTGATCAGCTGTACATTTTAAAGACATTTTTTGTTGTTGCATTTTTGAACAAATTCCATTCAAGGGTAAAAAAAAAGTAAAGGAATGCATGCATGTCTTATTCTGTTCATTTAGTTATTGCTCGCTTTTCTAAAGTCTACCAAACTTGCCAGCAGACATGCCAGCTAAGATTGTTAGACAAGCTAGCTATTCTAAATTGATTTATAGCCTGAAATGGCTTTTTGGAAGCTAGTTATGAGGATGGGAGATAGGTTCCCAATCTGGGCTTGCTAGCCAACTTCATACAATTGCTAGGTGTCTAGTAATAAATAAATAAAATAAAAAAAATTAAATTCAAGGAAAACGAGCACGACGCTTCTGCCCCTCAGATGTCTGAGTTGCATGACGCCCCTGGTCCTCCCCATCTGAGGATGTGGCTTCCTGCTTCAAAAGTTTGGGAAGTTAATTTTTTTTCTTCTTCTTTTTACCAGTCCAGAAAGCGCCGTTTCCCGTCAATATTTCTCATAGTTTCTCAAACAATTTGACAACAACAACAAAACAAAAAAAACACGAATTAAAGAAAGAAATCATCAGCAATGACGTCTAATTCCAACGTGTCCAACATGCGTCGGATTGTAGAACAGCTGAAACTAGAAGCCAGTTTGGAACGGATTAAGGTAAACTAAAATAACATCTTATTAAAGAAAGACAGGCAGTAAAGCTTTTCCGTAGGATAGATTTAGGGTGTATTTAGTGCATGTCATTTTAAACGGTGATTGTAAACGTGTGGGTGATGATGGCATTCCAGTTAGTCTACGGTATCTGTTTCACACAGCTCTTCTGTGGTCCACTGTGATGTGACTGATGCTGTGGAAAAAGTCGTTGAAAGTCGTCGACCAAAATTGGCTTTGATATTTCCTAAATAGAAAGTGATTTACCATGCATGGCATTATATCATTCATTAATTCATTGTCTGCCGTCTCATTAATTATAGGAAATTATTGCTTGATGATATTTAACGGGTCACTGCAGGTAAAAAAAATGACAATAGAGTTATGATTTGGTGTTTTATCGATCTTAAACCAGAAACTATCAGGAAATAACGCTGATCGTATTTTTTACCCCCCACTTTTACAGTGTTAGTTTCATCAGCTGTTGTACACATATGACACAAAACATGATAGGAACTTAATTTTTTACTTCACAGACCCTATTAATCATTTAAACACTAATTGTTCCCCCAGGTGTCTCAGGCAGCGGCAGAGCTCCAGCAGTACTGCCATCAGAACGCAGCTAAAGATGCTCTGCTTGTCGGAGTTCCTACAGGCTCCAACCCCTTTAGAGAACCACGATCCTGTAACTTGTTCTAAGGTACTAAACTCTTGTCTATGTTACATCTCATTATGGCAGGCTATTCCCTATATAGTGCACTAATTTAGACCAGAGCCCTATGGAACACTATTCCCTATATAGTGCACTACTTTAGACCAGAGCCCTATAGAACCCTATTCCCTATATAGTGCACTACTTTAGACCAGAGCCCTATGGAACCCTATTCCCTATATATAGCACACTACTTTAGACCAGAGCCCTATGGAACCCTATTCCCTATATAGTGCACTACTTTAGACGAGAGCCCTATGGAACCCTATTCCCTATATAGTGCACTACTTTAGACCAGAGCCCTATGGAACCCTATTCCCTATATAGTGCACTACTTTAGACCAGAGCCCTATGGAACCCTATTCCCTATATAGTGCACTACTTTAGACGAGAGCCCTATGGAACCCTATTCCCTATATAGTGCACTACTTTAGACCAGAGCCCTATGGAACCCTATTCCCTATATAGTGCACTACTTTAGACCAGAGCCCTATGGAACCCTATTCCCTATATAGTGCACTACTTTAGACCAGAGCCCTATGGAACCCTATTCCCTATATAGTGCACTACTTTAGACCAGAGCCCTATGGAACCCTATTCCCTATATATAGCACACTACTTTAGACCAGAGCCCTATGGAACCCTATTCCCTATATAGTGCACTACTTTAGACCAGAGCCCTATGGAACCCCATTCCCTATATAGTGCACTACTTTAGACCAGGGTCTAGGCTGGGGGACCTATGCAGGGGCCTGTGGGTTCTTCGGAGAGGGGGAATACAACTAAATATTCTGAAGTGTTCTGCCTTGGTCCTTGTTTTTGATGACCAATGAACCCCTTAACCCAAGAGCAACTTCTCATCTACGAAGGGCTATAGCGCTTTCTATCCTCCTTTAAAAGTTATTTGTGTTTTTTTTGCAGGACACAAAAGCGCCGGAATCACACAGAGGAAAACTTATGTTGGAATCCAAAAACGATGGAAAAGTGATCAGATTGCATTAATTTGAGAGATATATATTTTCTCTTGTGCCACGTGGCTTTGTCATGTTTCTTTAATAATATATATTATATGAAGTTATAATAGGTTTGTATATGGAGCTCGTTTTTTTATATTTGTCTCTTGGATGTTAGTATTTTTAGTCCCAAAGTTATAATATTTTTTTTTTTTACAAGTTTGGTAACATTTGATAGGAACTTGATCTTATACAGGAGCTGTAAATTAGGTCTAACGCTGCTGTAGTTACAACATTTTTACATTGTTCTTTAGTAATTGCTTAGTTTTTTTGCATTGCATCATCTTAAACTGAAGAGATGTTTTAAGTCGGGGTCGGGCTCGACACTGCCTCGGAATCGTAAAACTCCTTCCTTTCCTGTTGTTGAGACGTTGACGCTTAATGGAAACCGCTTATAGTCAGTGACAGGAAGCTAGATCTTCCTGTTTTAAACTCGCCAAAGATACTTATAATTCACATGGAATTCCAGTTATTTTCAGTTACTTTCAGTTAATTCACAACATAATAGATGTTGTGCTGAGACGGGGGGGAGGAACAGCCAAGGACTTGAACTTGATTGGTTTCTTTTAACGTCATGGAAAAGCTGTAACTGATACCAAGGAAAGCACTTTCCACCCATGGACGGATGTTTCCGCCACCATCCACTGTCAACAGAGCCCCTGACCACAGGAAGTTACTGTGACTTCCCTTTCCCTTTAACTTAGAACGTGTCCTAAATGGCACCTTATGGCCCATAGAGCTCTGGTCTAAAGTAGTGTACTATATAGGGAATAGGGTTCTATAGGGCTCTGGTCTAAAGTAGTGCACTATATAGGGAATAGGGTCCCATAGGGCTCTGGTCTAAAGTAGTGCACTATATAGGGAATAGGGTTCTATAGGGCTCTGGTCTAAAGTAGTGTACTATATAAGGAATAGGGTTCAATAGGGCTCTGGTCTAAAGTAGTGCACTATATAAGGAATAGGGTTCCATAGGGCTCTGGTCTAAAGTAGTGCACTATATAGGGATCCATTTGGGACATAGCGTTATTTTTGCCATATCCTGTTTGATACAAGAGCGGCAGTCGTGGGTCCAGGGACCAAAGTTCTCTTTCGCAAGGACGCCTAACATGCCCACAAACGTTACAAACACACTCATTATTGCCATCGCTTCTTCCGGACTCTGAGTGGAAAAACTTAAATCAGGCTTCTAATTGGCATATAGCCATTGTTGTATGAATCCCAGATTCCCTCATTAATGATTGTTATCAGTGGTTTTCCCAGTTGTTTCTTGCCGTCAGATGAAGAGAGGGTCATGTCATTTGAACATGTCTGCTGATGCAGGTTACATAACGCTCTTCTTACCAGCCTGGTTACACCACAACAGAAAACACTGACTTACAGTACTTCTGGTTTTTCGGGGAGCAAATAAAACTTTATTTGTCACATGCGCCGAATACAACAAGTGTAGACTTTACAGTGAAATGCTTACTTACAAGCCCTGTAACCAACAGTGCAATTCAAGAGTTAAGAAAAGATTTACCAAGTAGACTAAAATAAAAAGTAATAATAAAAAGTAACACAATAAAATAACAATACAGTGGGTACTGGTACCAAGTCAATGTGCAGGGGTACAGGTTAGAGGTAATCTGTACATGTAGGTGGGGGTGAAGTGACTATGCATAGATAATAAACAGAGAGTAGAGCAGTGTACAAAAGGGAGAGGGTGTCAGTGTAAATTGTCCGGTGGTGATTTTATTAATTGTTCAGCAGTCTGATGGTTTGGGGATAGAAGCTGTTGAGGAGCCTTTTGGTCCTAGACTTGGCGCTCCGGTACCGCTTGCCGCGCGGTAGCAGAGAAAACTATCTATGACTTGGGGGACTGGAGTCTCTGACAATTTTTGGGGCTTTCCTCTGACACCGCCTGGTATATAGGTCCTGGATTGCAGGAAGCTTGGCCCCAGCGATATACTGGGCCATAAACATTACCCTCTGTAGTGCCTTACGGTCGGATGCCGAGCAGTTGCCATACCAAGCGGTGAGGCAACTGGTCAGAATGCTCTCGATGGTGCAGCTGTAGAACCTTTTGAGGATCTCAGGACCCATGCCAAATCTTTTCATTCTCCTGAAGGGGAAAAGGTTTTGTCGTGCCCTCTTCACGACTGTCTTGGTATGTTTGGACCATGATAGTTTGTTGGTGATGTGGACACCAAGGAACTTGAAGCTCTCAACCTGCTCCACTACAGCCCCGTCGATGTTAATGGGGACCTGTTCGACCCGCCTTTTCCTGTAGTCCACGATCAGCTCTTTTGTCTTGCTCACATTGAGTGAGAGGTTGTTGTCTGGCACCACACTGCCAGTTCTCTGACCTCCCTATAGGTCAAGGCCATTCATAAACGTCCTCCATCATGTTCGGTTTTAAGTGGAATTTCTCCATGTATTTAAAGGATGTTATTATTTTTTTTTCATATACAGGCTCCTCCTTCAAAACAATATACCTTTTCTTTCTTCTTACCAGGCTAGTTACCACATCAATGGAACATTCTGCAACCCTTTCAATTCACCACAAGATGGACACCTTTTAGTATCATAAAACACTTACTACCCCTAAAGGCACTAGGTTACAACTGTATGTATTGTAGCTGTTCCATCATATAGTTGTATATTAATATGTCCATCCTGGTGAGGAACAGACATTACTGTAAAACAGACATTAGTGGATGAGATTAAACCAGATGAAGACAGGACGTTATTTTATAAGAGGACAAAGTCTTGAGTGTTGCTAGATGTACAACAGTCAGAGATTTCTAGAGTTTGTTTTAAGTGCACCAGAAAGGCAAATGTTTAGTAAACAATCCAACGTGCTGCATAGATTAATTTCGGTTGATTGTTACCTGTCTGTTTGGTATCGTTCAAATATTGTGCACTGTTGAATTTTAAAATATGATGTCTAAACTCAATAATAAACATGTTTTTGTTTCACATGTGGCCTGTTTGTGTGTAAATTAATAAAATAATGTTTAACCAAAACGTGTTTGATTAACTATTTATGTGAAATGATCTGAAATGATTTCTATTGATGGTATACAGACCTATTGTGGTAACGCCCAGTTAAAGTGTACTGAATGGGTAAACTCCCCACCAACACACCCACATCTCATAATAGTCTGTATGACTAATGTGAACTCACCTGTTGCTCCAATGGATATGTGACCTCATGGCATCATGGGACCTGGATATGTGTTCTCATGATGTCATGTGACCTGGATAAGTGTGCTCATGATGTCATGTGACCTGGATATGTGTCCTCATGATGTCATGTGACCTGAGTTCCTCCTCTGGCAGTTTCCACCGATACTTATTATGGCAACATCTACTACACGCCGAGTATTGCCTCACTCTCACGGACAATGGACATCTCTCTGAAGTCATACAACATGCATGACAAAGCAATTGTGTGTGTGTATGTGAAAGAGAGAGAGAGAGAGGGGGAGTGTTTGTGTGAGTGTTTGGAAACTGCCAACGGCTCCAAGAATCCAAAAAGTACATTCCCAATTACAAGTCATGCATACCATGAATACAAGGAGGTTTGGTTAAGAGTTGAATTAAATGATTTGTTCATGAAGATAACGTGAAACTTGACAGCAAACACAAAATGTAATTTTTCTTCTTGTTCTCCTAAATCAAACTTAACAGCTTCTAAACAGCTTCAAATGTAAGCTAGTCCTTCTCTGAGGCACTCCTTTCTCCAACAAAGGTCTACAATTATGCTAAGAACCATTGATGATATTACAATAAACTATCATTCTAAAGAACAGGGGCGGATTAGCAATCTGGCATTTCGGGAAAATGCAGATGGGCTGGTCCATTTTTAGCCCAGTTGATCTTTTTAAGAATGTGAAATGTCAGAATAATAGTAGAGAGAATGATTTATTTCAGCTTTTATTTCTTTCATCACATTCCCAGTGGGTCAGAAGTTTACATACACTCAATTAGTATTTGGTAGCATTGCCTTTAAATTGTTTAACTTGGGTCAAACGTTTCGGGTAGCCTTCCACAAGCTTCCCACAATAAGTTGGGTGAATTTTGGCCCATTCCTCCTGACAGAGCTGGTTTAACTGAGTCAGGTTTGTAGGCCTCCTTGCTCGCACACACTTTTTCAGTTTTGCCCACAAATTTTCTATGGGATTGAGGTCAGGGCTTTGTGATGGCCACTCCAATACCTTGACTTGATTGTCCTTAAGGCATTTTGCCACAACTTTGGAAGTATGCTTGGGGGTCATTGCTAAATTGTAATTATTTTGCCACTATGGCCTATTTATTGCCAACCTCCCTGTCACAGGTTGTCGAAAGGAGCGGACCAAAGTGCAGCGTGATTCTCGTTCCACATAATTCTTTATTAAACTGTGAAACTCTGCAATACATACAAAATAAACCTGAATAAACAAAACAACAAACCGTGAAACATACACTACTCAAAATGTATCTCCCACAAACCCAGGTGGGACAAACACCAACTTAAATATGACCTCCAATTAGAGACAACGATGACCAGCTGCCTCTAATTGGTGATCATCCCAAACAAAGCCCAACATAGAAATATAAAACTAGACCAACCCAACATAGAAATACAAAACTAGAACATAACAACATAGAAAAAACTAAACTAGAAAACCCCCCTGCCACGCCCTGACCTACTCTACCATAGAAAATAACAGCTTACTATGGTCAGGACGTGACACTCCCTTATCTTACCTCATTTGCGCACACTGTATATAGACTTTTTTCTCTATTGTGTTATTGACTGTATGTTTGTTTATTCCATGTGTAACTCTGTGTTGTGTGTGAAATATTTTTTTTTAATAAAAATTGTCCATTTGGAAGACCCATTTGCGACCAAGCTTAAACTTCCTGATTGATGTCTTGAGATGTTGCTTCAATATATCCACATAATTTTCCTTCCTCATGAAGCCATCTATTTTGTGAAGTGCACCAGTCCCTCCTGCAGCAAAGCACCCCCACAACATGATGCTGCCACCCCCGTGCTTCATGGTTGGGATGGTGTTCTTCAGCTTGCAAGCATCCCCCTTTTTCCTCCAAACATAATGATGGTCATTATGGCCAAACAGTTCTATTTTTGTTTCATCAGACCAGAAGACATTTCTCCAAAAAGTACGATCTTTGTCCCCACGTGCAGTTGTAAACCGCAGTCTGGCTTTTTTATGGTGGTTTTGGAGCAGCGGCTTCTTCCTTGCTGAGCGGCCTTTCAGGTTATGTCGACTTAGGACTCGTTTTACTGTGGATACAGATACGTTTCTACCTGTTTCCTCCAGCACCTTCATAAGGTCCTTTGCTGTTGTTCTGTCCCAATGCTCACCCCCTGTCCCAATACTCAACTATCCCTGTCCCAATGCTCACCCCCCTGTCCCGATACTCACCCCTCTGTCCCAATACTCAACTATCCCTGTCCCAATGCTCACCCTCCCCTGTCCCAATACTCAACTCCCTGTCCCAATGCTCAAACACCTGTCCCAATGCTCAACACCCTGTCCCAATGCTCACCCCCCTGTCCCAATACTCAACTATCCCTGTCCCAATGCTCACTTCCCTGTCCCGATACTCAATTCCCTGTCCCAATGCTCAACTCCCTGTCCCGATACTCACCCCCCTGTCCCGATACTTAACCCCCTGTCCCAATGCTCAAACCTCTGTCCCAATGCTCACCCCCCTGTCCCAATGTTCACCCCACTGTCCCAATACTCAACTATCCCTGTCCCAATGCTCAAATTCCCTGTCCCAATGCTCATCACCCTGTCCCAATGCTCACCCCCTGTCCCAATACTCAACCCCCCCTGTCCCAATGCTCACCCCCCTGTCCCGATACTCAACTCCCTGTCCCAATGCTCAACCCCCTGTCCCGATACTCAATCCCCTGTCCCAATGCTCAACTCGATGTCCCAATGCTCAACTCCCTGTCCCGATGCTCAACTCCCTGTCCCGATACTCAACTTCCTGTCCCAAAGCTCAACCCCCTGTCCCAACCCTCCACCCCTGTCCCGATACTCAACTTCCTGTCCCGATACTCAACTTCCTGTCCCAATGCTCAACTCCCTGTCCCAATGCTCAACTCCCTGTCCCAATGCTCAACTCACTGTCCCGATACTCAACTTCCTGTCCCAATGCTCAACTCCCTGTCCCAATGCTCAACTCACTGTCCCAATGCTCAACTCACTGTCCTGTCCCAATGTAATACCCGGGTCATTTGTGCCAGGAAGCCACTTTTTTAGGACAACCTATATTTTCAAAACATTTGTTTACATGAATTGTGATTATAGCCAGGGATCCACAACATCCTGAAATATATGTAGATACAGTATTTCTGTAGATTTTTTTTGTTAGTCAGAATACTATTTTATTTTCCTTGACCTGGTGATACTGAATGTAAAAAGTGGCTCAACTTACCCCACTCTCCCCTATTACTTGTTTACGTGCTGCTGTGCGATTCTGTTGCCAACCTTACTTTGCTACCTGACAACTTTACGGTTTTTACTTTTTCATTACCGTATATTTTTAGTTTTCCCCTCACTCAACTTTTTTCCATTCAACTTTTTCACCCCGGAGGTTTTATCTGGACATGGTTCGTCAGGACTTCAAACAGCCGAAGCTAAGTAACATTAACATGATGCCTTCTAATTGTAGTCGTTGTACTCATAATATACAGGAGAACGATCGCCTTACGGCAAGGATAGCTGTGCTGCAAGCCCAGCTTCAGACGCAATCGTTAGGCAAGGGTCATTTCAGTGTAGGAAAGGATGAAACAGCGTCTGTGCCACCAGCAAGTACAGATAGTAACGTTAGTATAAACCCCCTCGCACGGTCCCCGCAGCCGGACAACTTTCTCATGGTTTCTGGAGGGAAACGCTGTAGGAATGCTCAACCGGTGTCGCTTATTCAGCCGACAGAAACTTTCAACCGGTTCTCCCCATTAAGCAGCGGGTCGGAGTCAGAGGCCGAGCCTTCTCTGGCCTCTACTCCTCCCGTTACGGAGTCAGAGGCCGAGCCTTCTCTGGCCTCTACTCCTCCCGTTACGGGGTCAGAGGCCGAGCCTTCCCAGTCTCTACTCCTCCCGTTACGGGTTCTGAGGCCGAGCCTTCTCTGGTCTCTACTCCTCCCGTTACGGGGTCAGAGGCCGAGCCTTCTCTGGTCTCTACTCCTCCCGTTACGGGGTCAGAGGCCGAGCCTTCTCTTGTCTCTACTCCTCCCGTTACGGGGTCAGAGGCCGAGCCTTCTCTGGGCTCTACTCCTCCCGTTACGGGGTCAGAGGCCGAGCCTTCTCTGGGCTCTACTCCTCCCGTTACGGGGTCAGAGGCCGAGCCTTCTCTGGTCTCTACTCCTCCCGTTACGGAGTCAGAGGCCGAGCCTTCTCTGGCCTCTACTCCTCCCGTTACGGGGTCAGAGGCCGAGCCTTCTCTGGGCTCTACTCCTCCCGTTACGGGGTCAGAGGCCGAGCCTTCTCTGGTCTCTACTCCTCCCGTTACGGAGTCAGAGGCCGAGCCTTCTCTGGGCTCTACTCCTCCCGTTACGGGGTCAGAGGCCGAGCCTTCTCTGGGCTCTACTCCTCCCGTTACGGAGTCAGAGGCCGAGCCTTCTCTGGGCTCTACTCCTCCCTTTACGGGGTCTGAGACGCCGAAGCTTCCCACCATTAGCTCTGACAAATTGAAAAACCTAGTCATTGGCGACTCCATTACCCGCAGTATTAGACTTAAAAAGAATCATCCAGCGATCAAACACTGTTTACCAGGGGGCAGGGCTACTGACGTTAAGGCTAATCTGAAGAGGGTGCTGGCTAAAGATAAAACTGGCGAGTGTAGAGAGTACAGGGATATTGTTATCCACGTCAGCACCAACGATGTTAGGATGAAACAGTCAGAGGTCACCAAGCGCAACATAGCTTCAGCGTGTAAATCAGCTAGAAAGATGTGTCGGCATCGATTAATTGTCTCTGGCCCCCTCCCAGTTAGGGGGAGTGATGAGCTCTACAGCAGAGTCTCACAACTCAATCGCTGGTTGAAAACTGTTTTCTTCCCCTCCCAAAAGATATAATTTGTGGATAATTGGCCCTCTTTCTGGGACTCACCCACAAACAGCACCAAGCCTGGCCTGTTGAGGAGTGACGGACTCCATCTTAGCTGGAGCGGTGCTCTCATCTTATCTACGAACATAGACAGGGCTCTAACTCCTCTAGCTCCACAATGAATTAGGGTGCAGGCCAGGCAGCAGGCTGTTAGCCAGCCTGCCAGCTTAGTGGAGTCTGCCACTAGCACAGTCAGTGTAGTCAGCTCAGCTTTCCCCATTGAGACCGTGTCTGTGCCTCGATCTAGGTTGGGCAAAATTAAAGATGGCGGTGTTCGCTTTAGCAATCTCACTAGTATAAAGACCTCCTCCATTCCTGCCATTATTGAAAGACATCGTGATACCTCACATCTCAAAATAGGGCCACGTAATGTTGGATCCCTCACTTCCAAGGCAGTTACAGTCAATTAACTAATCATTGATCATAATCTTGATGTGATTGGCCTGACTGAAACATGGCTTAAGCCTGATGAATTTACTGTGTTAAATGAGGCCTCACCCCCTGGTTACACTAGTGACCATATCCCCCGTGCATCCCGCAAAGGTGGAGGTGTTGCTAACATTTACGATAGCAAATTTCAATTAACCCCCCCAACCCCCCCCCCAAAAAAACGCAGTTTTCATCTTTTGAGCTTCTAGTCATGAAATCTATGCAGCCTACTCAATCACTTTTTATAGCTACTGTTTACAGGCCTCCTGGGCCATATACAGCGTTCCTCACCGAGTTCCCTGAATTCCTATTAATATTGTAGTCACAGCAGATAATATTCTAATTTTTGGTGACTTTAATATTCACAAGGAAAAGTCCACAGACCCACTCCAAAAGGCTTTCGGAGCCATCATCGACTCAGTGGGTTTTGTCCAACATGTCTCTGGACCTACTCACTGCCACAGTCATACTCTGGACCTAGTTTTGTCCCGTGGAATAAATGTTGTGGCTCTTAATGTTTTTCCTCATAATCCTGGACTATCGGACCACCATTTTATTATGTTTGCAATCGCAACAAATAATCTGTTCAGACCCCAACCAAGGAGCATCAAAAGTCGTGCTATTAATTCTCAGACAACCCAAAGATTCCTTGATGCCCTTCCAGACTCCCTCTGCCTGCCCAAGGACGTCAGAGGACAAAAATCAGTTAACCACCTAACCGAGGAACTCAATTTAACTTTGCGCAATACCCTAGATGCAGTTGCACCCCTAAAAATAAAAAACATTTGTCATAAGAAACTAGCTCCCTGGTATACAGAAAATACAACAGCTCTGAAGCAAGCTTCCAGAAAATTGGAACGGAAATGGCGCCACACCAAACTGAAAGTCTTCCGACTAGCTTGGAAAGACAGTACCGTGCAGTATTAAAGAGCCCTCACTGCTGCTCGATCATCCTATTTTTCCAACTTAATTGAGGAAAATAAGAATAATCCTAAATTTATTTTTGATACTGTCGCAAAGCTAACTAAAAAGCAGCATTCCCCAAGAGAGGATGGCTTTCACTTCAGCAGTAATAAATTCATGAACTTCTTTGAGGAAAAGATCATGATCATTAGAAAGCAAATTACGGACTCCTCTTTAAATCTGCGTATTCCTCCAAAGCTCCGTTGTCCTGAGTCTGCACAACTCTGCCAGGACCTAGGATCAAGGGAGACACTAAAGTGTTTTAGTACTATATCTCTTGACACAATGATGAAAATAATCATGGCCTCTAAACCTTCAAGCTGCATACTGGACCCTATTCCAACTAAACTACTGGAAGAGCTGCTTCCTGTGCTTGGCCCTCCTATGTTGAACATAATAAACGTCTCTCTATCCACCGGATGTGTACCAAACTCACTAAAAGTGGCAGTAATAAAGCCTCTCTTGAAAAAGCCAAACCTTGACCCAGAAAATATAAAAAACTATCGGCCTATATCGAATCTTCCATTCCTCTCAAAAAAAAGTTGAAAAAGCTGTTGCGCAGCAACTCATTGCCTTCCTGAAGACAAACGATGTATACGAAATGCTTCAGTCTGGTTTTAGACCCCATCATAGCACTGAGACTGCACTTGTGAAGGTGATAAATGACCTTTTAATGATGTCAGACCGAGGCTCTGCATCTGTCCTCGTGCTCCTAGATCTTAGTGCTGCTTTTGATACCATCGATCACCACATTCTTTTGGAGAGATTGGAAACCCAAATTGGTCTACATGGACAAGTTCTGGCCTGGTTTAGATCTTATCTGTCGGAAAGATATCAGTTTGTCTCTGTGAATCGTTTGTCCTCTGACAAATCAGCTGTAAATTTCGGTGTTCCTCAAGGTTCCGTTTTAGGACCACTATTGTTTTCATTATATATTTTACCTCTTGGGGATGTAATTCGAAAACATAATGTTAAATTTCACTGCTATGCGGATGACACACAGCTGTACATTTCAATGAAACATGGTGAAGCCCCAAAACTGCCCTCGCTAGAAGCCTGTGTTTCAGACATAAGGAAGTGGATGGCTACAAACTTTCTACTTTTAAACTCGGACAAAACAGAGATGCTTATTCTAGGTCCCAAGAAACAAAGAGATCTTACATTTACATTTACGTCATTTAGCAGACACTCTTATCCAGAGCGACTTACAAATTGGTGCATTCACCTTATGATATCCAGTGGAACAACCATTTTACAATAGTACATCTATAGGGTAGGGGGGAGGGTTAGAAGGATTACTTAATCCTATACCAGGTATTCCTTAAAGAGGTGGGGTTTCAGGTGTTTCCGGAAGGTGGTGATTGACTCCGCTGTCCTGGCGTCGTGAGGGAGCTTGTTCCACTATTGGGGTGCCAGAGCAGCGAACAGTTTTGACTGGGCTGAGCGGGAACTGTGCTTCCTCAGAGGTAGGGAGGCGAGCAGGCCAAAGGTGGATGAATGCAGTGCCCTTCTTTGGGTGTAGGGACTGATTAATCTGACAATTAATCTTGATGGTTGTACAGTCGTCTCAAATAAAACTGTGAAGGACCTCGTCGTTACTCTGGACCCTGATCGCTCTTTTGAAGAACATATCAAGACTGTTTCAAGGGCAGCTTTTTTCCATCTACGTAACATTGCAAAAATCAGAAACTTTCTGTCCACAAATGATGCAAAAAAATGTATCCATGCTTTTGTTACTTCTAGGTTGGACTACTGCAATGCTCTACTTTCCGGCTACCCGGATAAAGCACTAAATAAACTTCAGTTAGTGCTAAATACGGCTGCTAGAATCCTGACTAGAACCAAAAAATTTGATCATATTACTCCAGTGTTAGCCTCCCTACACTGGCTTCCTGTTAAGGCAAGGGCTGATTTCAAGGTTTTACTGCTAACCTACAAAGCATTACATGGGCTTGCTCCTACCTATCTTTCCAATTTGGGCCTGCTGTACATACCTACACGTACGCTACGGTCACAAGACGCAGGCCTTCTAATTGTCCCTAGAATTTCTAAGCAAACAGCTGGAGGCAGGGCTTTCTCCTGTAGCGCTCCATTTTATGGAATAGTCTGCTGCCTACCCATGTGAGAGATGCAGACTCGGTCTCAACCTTTAAGTCTTTACTGAAGACTCATCTCTTCAGTGGGTCCTATGATTGAGTGTAGTCTGGCCCAGTAGTGTGAAGGTGAACGGAAAGGCTCTGGAGCAACGAACTTCCCTTGCTGTCTCTGCCTGGCCGGTTCTCCTCTCTCCACTGGGATTCTCTGCCTCTAACCCTATTACAGGGCCTGAGTCACTGGCTTATTGGTGTTCTTCCATGCCATCCCTAGGAGGGGTGCGTCACTTGAGTGGGTTGAGTCACTGACGTGGTCTTCCTGTCTGGGTTGGCGCCCCCCCCCCCCCCTTGGGTTGTGCCATGGCGGAGATCTTTGTGGGCTATACTCAGCCTTGTCTCAGGATGGTAAGTTGGTGGTTGAAGATATCCCTCTAGTGGCGTGGGGGCTGTGCTTTGGCAAAGTGGGTGGGGTTATATCCTTCCTGTTTGGCCCTGTCCGGGGATATCGTCGGATGGGGCCACAGTGTCTCCTGACCCCTCCTGTCTCAGCCTCCAGTATTTATGCTGCAGTAGTTTATGTGTCAGGGGGCTAGGGTCAGTCTGTTATATCTGGAGTATTTCTCCTGTCTTATCCGGTGTCCTGTGTGAATTTAAGTATGCTCTCTCTAATTCTCTCTTTCTCTCTTTCTTTCTTTCTTTCTTTCTTTCTTTCTTTCTTTCTTTCTTTCTCTCTCTCGGAGGACCTGAGCCCTAGGACCATGCCTCAGGACTACCTGACATGAGGACTCCTTGCTGTCCCCAGTCCACCTGGCAGTGCTGCTGCTCCAGTTTCAACTGTTCTGCCTGTGGCTATGGAACCCTGACCTGTTCACCGGACGTGCTACCTGTCCCAGACCTGCTGTTTTCAACTCTCTAGAGACAGCAGGAGCGGTAGAGATACTCTCAATGATCGGCTATGAAAAGCCAACTGACATTTACTCTTGAGGTGCTGACTTGTTGCACCCTCGACAACTACTGTGATTATTATTATTTGACCATGCTGGTGATTTATGAACATTTGAACATCTTGACCATGTTCTGTTATAATCTCCACCCGGCACAGCCAGAAGAGGACTGGCCACCCCTCATAGCCTGGTTCCTCTCTAGGTTTCTTTCTAGGTTTTGTCTTTTCTAGGGAGTTTTTCCTAGCCACCGTGCTTCTACACCTGCATTGCTTGCTGTTTGGGGTTTTAGGCTGGGTTTCTGTACAGCACTTTGAGATATCAGTTGATGTAAGAAGTGCTTTATTAAAATAAATACATTTGATTTGATTTGATTACGACGGTGGATATTGCTCGCCCGCCTGCTGTTAACCAGTAGCAGGCTTGTAACTAAGCGTGCATGTCACACATGGCTAGTCAAATGCCGAACACTTCATTGAGACAATGCTGAAACGTCAGTCCATGGGTGTCAGAATTCTTCATTGAGACAATGCTGAATCATCAATCCATGGGTGAGTCAGAACACTTCATTGAGACAATGCTGAAACATCAATCCATGGGTGAGTCCGAACTCTTGAGTTAGCCCTAAATTGAGTTAGCCCTGAGTTAGCCTGCACCGGAGCAGATTAGTTCTGAAGGATCGAAATTTACCTGGCTAAAAGGTGAGCCACTTTCGTGGTACCGGTTACCCCGAGTTGAACTCAAGAGTCGGCCAAAGTTACCTCGGTAACTCCTCAAACTGATGCACCGTTGAGAGCATTCTAGCATTCTGTCGGGCTGCATCATCGCCTGGCACGGAAACTGCTCCGCCCTCAACCGAATGGCTCTCCTGAGCACCACCGGGGGTCACACTGCCTGCCCTCCAGGACATTTACAGAACTCGTGTCAAAGGAAAGCAAAGAAGATCATCAAGGACCTCAGCCACCAGAGTCATGGTCTGTTCACCCTGCTAGCATCTAGCAGACAGAGACACTGAGAAACAGCTTCTATCTCCAGGCCATCAGACTACTTAACAGCCAGCTCCTGTAGTAGGAAACAAAAACAAAAACACACACACACACACTCATACATATGCATACACCCATACACACCCAACGCTGGTGTCCCATGTATAACTTATAGAAACATTAAACACTGGACTGTTTCTTTTAAACTGTTTTTCACACTATTTATTTACAGTGCTTTCGTAAAGTATTCGGATCCCTTGACTTTTTCCACATTTTGTTATGTTACAGCCTTATTCTAAAAATGTATTAAATTGTTTTTTTCCCCTCATCAATCTACACACTATACCCCACAATGACAAAGCAAAAACAGGTTTTTATAAATGTTTCTCCCATTCATTGGTTTCATCAGACCAGAGAATCTTGTTTTTCATGGTCTAAGAGTCTTTAGGTGCCTTTTGGCAAACCCCAAGCGAGCTGTGATGGCACGCCTGTATTTGGGGAGTTTCTCCCATTCTTCTCTGCAGATCCTCTCAAGCTCTGTCAGGTTGGATGGAGCGTTGTTGCACAGCTAGTTTCAGGTCTCTCCAGAGATGTTCGATCAGGTTCAAGACAGGGCTCTGGCTGGGCCACTCAAGGACATTCAGAGACTTGTCCCGAAGCCACTCCTGCGTTGTCTTGGCTGTGTGCTTAGGATTGTTGTCCTGTTGGAAGGTGAACCTTCGCCCCAATCTGATGTCCTGAGCGCTCTGGAGCAGGTTTTCATCAAGGATCTCTCGGTACTTTGCTCCGTTCATCTTTCCCTTGATCCTGACTAGTCTCCCTGTCCCTGCCGTTGACAAACATCCCCACAGCATGATGCTGCCACCACCATGCTTCACCGTAAGGATGGTGCCAGGTTTCCTCCAGATGTGAAGCTTGGCATTCAGGCCAAAGAGTTCAATCTTGGTTTCATCCGACCAGAGAATCTTGTTTCTCATGGTCTCAGACTCCAAGCGGGCTGTCATGTGCCTTTTACTTTCGTCTGGCCACACTTTTTCAGTTCTGCCCACAAATTTTCTATAGGATTGAGGTCAAGGCTTTGTGATGGCCACTCCAATACCTTGACTTTGTTGTCCTTAAGCCATTTTGCCACAACTTTGGAAGTATGCTTGGGGTCATTGCTAAATTGTAATTATTTCGCCACTATGGCCTATTTATTGCCAACCTCCCTTATCTAACCTCCCTTATAGACTTTTTTTTCTCTATTGTGTTATTGACTGTACGCTTGTTTATTCCATGTGTAACTCTGTGTTGTTGTTTGTGTCGCACTGCTTTGCTTTATCTTGGCCTGGTCGCAGTTGCAAATGAGAACTTGTTCTCAACTAGCCTACCTGGTTAAATAAAGGTGAAATAAAAAATAAAAAAAAACATTTAACAAAAAATATATATTTTAGAATAAGGCTATAAAGCAACAAAATGTGGAAAAGGGAAGGGGTCTGAATACTTTTCGAATGCACTGTACATACTTGATCCTTTACCTAGCTCATTATAATATATCTACTAGTATGCATTGCACTTTGTTACACTGTTTATCTCTATTCTGGATTCTTGACATAGCTCACTCTAATAGAACTCGCCAGTTTGTAGTACTAACTCCGAGACATGGGGGAGTTGGTGCCTAAAAAAAAGACTCCATTACTATTAGCACTCTATATATCTACGGATTTACATTTACTATGTTACGTCTGGTCTGAGACCAGGCTGGTCTACAGCTATACATAGTATTTTTAGTATATATTTTTGGTGTATATACGCATAGATTGCTTTTGGATTACAGTATTATTTAGATTGTTTATTGGATTCGTTCTGACAATCGTGATTTCTTGTTTCTAGTTTTTTGTATTATTATTTGTGTATTTGTTTGACATTTTTATTGCCCTGTTAGGAGCTAGTAACAAAATAATTGTATTTGTTAGGAGCTAGTAATATAAGCATTTTACTGCCCTGTTAGGAGCTACTAACATAAGCATTTTCGATGCAGCCGCTATAACATCTGCTAAACTGTATACGCAACCAATAAACTTTGATTTGATTTTTGAAACCTGATTCGTAGTATAGGCACTGAAAGCCGATTCATGGTAAATCTCAAATTATCCCTTGTACCCATCATGAGGTTGTTACAACCTAGCCTATGAATGAAAGTTTACAACGTAGGTTCACAGGTCCAGATAATTCTTTGTAATAAAGGTGACAGACAGTGACTCATTCAATGCCACCTTGAACACTCTTACCTGCATCTAGCTGATCTAGGGTGTAATCATTAGTCCAACAGTTGCAAACTAGAGTTTCTATTGGACAAATTCTGGTATGTTTATGCCCGTTTTGTTCCCTTTTGCTTCTGTTTAAGAAAAGTTTTTTTCGGCAGAATGAATACACCCCCGATCACGTGCAAACAGTTCACTTTCACAGCAGCCACATAAAAACAGCATAATCAACTATCTACACGCTCTGCTCCTCTCAACTTTTCCTTGTGGACTACAGTGCACAACACATCAGCTGTCTGTGACCAGGAGAAAAAAACCTTTCCAAGCCAAACCTTCATATCATAACCGCTACACGAAAGAGAAGGGAGGAAAGTGTCGTCACAAGGCTGAGACCGGGACACACAAGGCTGAGACTGGGACACAAGGATGAGACTGGGACACAAGGCTGAGACTGGGACACAAGACTGAGACTGGGACACACAAGGCTGAGACTGGGACACAAGACTGAGACTGGGACACACAAGGCTGAGACTGGGACACAAGGCTGAGACTGGGACACACAAGGCTGAGACCGGGACACAAGGCTGAGACTGGGACACAAGGCTGAGACTGGGACACAAGGCTGAGACTGGGACACACAAGGCTGAGACCGGGACACAAGGCTGAGACTGGGACACACAAGGCTGAGACTGGGACATAAGGCTGAGACTGGGACACAAGGCTGAGACTGGGACACAAGGCTGAGACTGGGACACACAAGGCTGAGACCGGGACACAAGGCTGAGACTGGGACACACAAGGCTGAGACTGGGACACACAAGGCTGAGACCGGGACACACAAGGCTGAGACCGGGACACACAAGGCTGAGACCGGGACACACAAGGCTAAATAGTACATTGAAATTGGTGGGGAAACATCCGACTAGGAGGTGTGATCATTGACAGGAGAAAACTGAGACAGTGGAACATGTTCTATTTCAGTGCCAGAAATATATGAGAGAAAGGGAGCGATTGTTATTAGATTTGAGAAGTAATGGGGTTGAAGAGCCAGGATTAAGTGAACTGCTGGTGAAATCGTCAGGGGACCACTGCTCCTGAGTGGCTCAGTGGTCTAAGATACTGCATCTCAGTGCAAGAGCTGTCACTGCAGTACCTGGTTCGAATCCAGGCTTTATCATATCTGGCTGTGATTGGGAGTCCCATAGGGCAGTGCAAATCAAATCAAATGTATTTATATAGCCCGTCTTACATCAGTTGATGTCACAAAGTGCTGTATAGAAACCCAGCCTAAAACCCCAAACAACAAGCAATGCGGGTGTAGAAGCACGGTGGCTAGGAAAACTCCCTAGTGCACTACTATTTTCCCAGGGTAGGCTGTCATTGTAAAAAATTATTTGTTCTTAATTAACTGACTTGCCTAGTTAAATAAAGGTACAAAAAATAAAAAATAAAAAATGGTTTCCTAAGATTTAGACCACCTTCCAGTCCAGTTGGTGGTAGTAATGCACTGTAAAAGTTAGTTGCCAACCGACATATAAAATCCACAGAAGAAGAAAAGACAAGCGTCATGAGCGGAAGCGCCATACCCCGCCCAGTTCGTAACCCAAGCGACGGGTTTTTTTGGGGGGGAAAGATTCCCCCTTTGGGTTCGCCAGTCTGCTTGGATATTTACACCGGTGTTGTTAACGTAGCAGCTAGCCACAGCAATGGCTCTTCTGGATCTTGCCATGCAAGGGTTCTCTATATTTGGATTCATTCTATTTCTCGTCCTCTGGTTTATGCATTTCATGTCTATCATCTATGTGTAAGTATTGCCTATCGGTTTAGCTAGCTAAAGTATGTCGGTAAGCTAACGTTAGCATGACGAGAAGCCGTGTCAAATGTAACGTCAGCTAGCTGTCTATCTATCTATGTCGATAGATTGAATGTAGATGCTCTCACAGGATAGCCACCGTGAGCGAGATAGCTAGCTAAACATCGATTAGCTTACTAGCTAACGTCAGCTGACTAGCTAAGTAAAGTGTCTCTATCATTCAATTGTTAGTCCAATTTGTATTTTTTTTAATCATTCAATTGTTAGTTACTAACTAACGTTTTATTGTTTTGTTTAAATGTCTAAACGGGTGTTTTTCAGCGCTCCCTTGTATTTAGCCAGCTAGCTAACGTCAACGTTACTGGTTCAGACTAAATTGGGTATCAGTGTGTTTGTTACGGATTTGACGTTAGCCGCTAGCGTTGTTGATGCTAACACTAATTACCAAATGGCATTGTCGTTTCACTGAACCTCTGAGTAAACACCTGATGTGGTCACGATGGTAGTTAGATGATAACGTTAACAAGTTATCTTATAGCCTAATTTAATTACACCGTCTAATTCATTGGGTTAGCTAGTTATCTTGTACCCCATTCATAGACGCTAACTGATTTTAGAGCATATTGACGATAGTATCTTCTGGTTTGGTTTTAATTCAGATCACCCGACGCTCGTTGTGAAAGTTCAAAAGGATTAGTTATGGTATTGCTTTCGAAATATATGAACGTATCATTCATATCGGTAATAAATAATTTCCTAAAAAAACAAAAAAGGTTAAATTACGACACACCTTTTTTAATAGGGTTAGTGTCCTCACACGGCCATGTTACGTCGTCTGTTGACGGAAGACATAGACGGTCACCTGACTGGCACACTAACGCGGTGTAAACTGGTCAGACATGTGGACTAACTCCTGATGTGGACTAACTCCCGACTGGCACACTAACGCGGTGTAAACTGGTCAGACATGTGGACTAACTCCTGATGTGGACTAACTCCCGACTGGCACACTAACGCGGTGTAAACTGGTCAGACATGTGGACTAACTCCCGACTGGCACACTAACGCGGTGTAAACTGATCAGACATGTGGACTAGCTCCTGATGTGGACTAACTCCCGACTGGCACACTAACGCGGTGTAAACTGGTCAGACATGTGGACTAACTCCCGACTGGCACACTAACGCGGTGTAAACTGATCAGACATGTGGACTAGCTCCTGATGTGGACTAACTCTCGACTGGCACACTAACGCGGTGTAAACTGGTCAGACATGTGGACTAACTCTCGACTAGCACACTAACGCGGTGTAAACTGGTCAGACATGTGGACTAACTCCTGACGTGGACTAACTCCCGACTGGCACACTAACGCGGTGTAAGCGTAAATGGGAGGAATAGTGAACTGTCATGATTTTTTTCCAATGAGTCGTTCATTTTATTTGTTCGTTTGACCTGCTGGTTTCGAGGAATCCTACAGCACTATTCATACCGGACTCCAACCACCAACTGTCATGTGCGCAGAAAAATAGATCAGGCGGCAGCATATATGGAAAGTACACGTTGATAAATGGTCGCATGGTGCAAGAAGGAATGCAATACATTTTATTATTGAATTTTTATCGATTGACACGGCTTTGTAGAAGCAGAACATGCTCAGCTTGCCTTCTGCTCAACACTCGGATCTCGAGAACAAATCTTGTGTGTGGTTGCTGCAGTTTGCAAAGGATATCCTATTGAGAAAGCAGTCAAGCAATTTCATTCACTTCACAATCAAGTCCGGTTGCGGCCGCAACTAGACCTTTTTTCAAAGGGATCAATAAATAATCTAATTTGTATGCTTTAGCAATTACAAATTACATTTGTTTGAAATTAAAGCACTGCTTTATATGTTTTAGTCACATATATCAGTCTCCAATAAGCCTCCCAATGGTGAATGAGAGGTGTGTAGAATCATGATTCTTTAGAGTTTTTTTAGTTCATTGTTTGCTGGCTGGGGGTCCTGCATGCTCTGTGCGTTAAAGGTGTCAGCATGCTTCAGTTGGGCTGGCACCTAGCCAAGGATACTCCCCTAAAAACGACAATGGTACTTAATGTCCATCTTGAGACGCTGTAGCCAGTTTACACTTCCTCAAAATAGTCAGAATGAATCAAAGATATGCTACAAAAGTATGTGGACACTTTCTTGTCCAACATCTCATTTCAAAATCATGGGCATTAATATGGAGTTGGTGCTATAACAGCCTCCACTCTTCTGGGAAGGCTTTCCACTAGAGGTTGGAACATTGCTGCTGGGAATTGCTTCCATTCAGCCACAAGAGCATTAGTGAGGTCAGGCACTGATGTTGAGCGATTAGGCCTGGCTCGCAGTCAGCGTTCCAATTCAACCCAAAGGTGTTAGATGGGGTTGAGGTCAGGGCTCTGTGCAGGCCAGTCAAGTTCGTCCACACCGATCTAGAGAAACCATTTCTGTATGGACCTCACTTTGTGCATGGGGGCATTGTTATGCTGAAACAGGAAAGGGCCTTCCCCAAACTGTTGCCACAAAGTTGGAAGCACAGAATCATCTAGAATGTCATTGAATGCTGTAGCGTTAAGATTTCCCTTCACTAGAACTAAGGGGCCCGAACCATGATAAACAGCCCCAGACTATTGTTCCTCCTCCACCAAACTTTACAGTTGGAACTATGCATTGGGGCAGGTAGCATTCTCCTGCCATCTGCCAAACCCAGATTCGTCCGTCGGACTGCCAGATGGTGAAGCGTGAATGTTCACTCCAGAGAATGTGTTTCCACTGCTCCAGAGTCCGATGGAGGTGAGCTTTACACCACTCCAGCTGATTCTTGGCATTGCGCATTGTGATCTTAGGCTTGTGTGCAGCTGCTCGCCCATGGAAACCCATTTCATGAAGCTCCCGAAGGAACAGTTTTTCTGCTGACGTTGCTTCTAGAAGCAGTTTGGAACTCAGTGGTGAGTGATGCAACCAAGGACAGATGATTTTTACGCGCTTCAGTACTCGGCTGTCCCGTTTTGTGAGCTTGTGTGGCCTACCACTTCATGGCTGAGCCGTTGTTGCTCCTAGAAGTTTCCACTTCACAATAACAGCACTTGAAGTTGACCGTGGGAGCTCTAGCAGGACAGAAATTTGATGAACTGACTTGTTGGAAAGGTGGCATCCTATGACGGTGCCACGTTGAAGGTCACTGAGCTTTTCAGTTATGCCATTCTACTGCCAATGTTTGTCTATGGAGGGGTGTCCACATACATTTGACCATGTAGTGTAGCTCAAGAAATCAGTCATTAATTTAGTCGTTTTTTTGCCCGAGGAGATCTTAGTCGCACAATTTTACGTCTTAACTAAACTGTTTTGGTGCAGTTTTTCTCAAGGAACATTTTTTTGCATGAAAACGTCACAATGGTGTCATAATATATGTGCCAACTCTTCCGTTTTGTCCGGGAAGTTCGGCTGGCGCCTAGCGAAAGATTATTGATATACTGGCAGGATACTACACGTCTCTCTGCTCTAACAATGGGAGTTGTCCACAAAGCGACATGGTGGGATGTTTAGCTCTGGCCTATCCTTTCTTTGGATTGGTGTATACATCTCATTTATTGTAATACCTTTTTTTTGAATATTTGATGAAGTCAACCGCCTGTATTTAATGGAGAGAGATGCTATGCTACTAGTCTCATGCCATGAATATGCATAGCCATCTCGAGACAAATCAAAAGTAGTGCACCCTATTCCCTATATAGTGTAATGGTCCATGTCTAACTCACCTCTATATTTGGTTGGATGTTACTTAAAAGTTATTTGTTTAAACATTCCCCCTTCACCTCCTTTAAACCACGGTTGACAACTTCAATGTGGCCCTCCCAGAGTGCAAAGAACTTTGGCGTGACCCTGGACAGCAACCTGTCGTTCTCTGCAAACATCAAAGCAGTGACTCGCTCCTGCAGCTTTATGCTCTACCACATCTGTAGAGTACGACCCTTCCTCACACAGGAAGTGGTGCAGGTCCTAATCCAGACACTTGTCATCTTCCGTCTGGACTACTGCAACTCGCATCCCGACATCTGGTCTCTTGGCCATCTTCCCCCCTGAAGCTAGGACAGCAGAGTCCCTGTCCGTCTTCCCCCTGAAGCTAGGACAGCAGAGTCCCTGTCCGTCTTCCCCCTGAAGCTAGGACAGAAGAGTCCCTGTCCATCTTCCCCCCCTGAAGCTAGGACAGCAGAGTCCCTGTCCGTCTTCCCCCTGAAGCTAGGACAGAAGAGTCCCTGTCCATCTTCCCCCCCGAAGCTAGGACAGCAGAGTCCCTGTCCATCTTCCCCCCTGAAGCTAGGACAGCAGAGTCCCTGTCCATCTCCCCCCCCGAAGCTAGGACAGCAGAGTCCCTGTCCATCTTCCCCCTGAAGCTAGGACAGCAGAGTCCCTGTCCATCTCCCCCCCCCGAAGCTAGGACAGCAGAGTCCCTGTCCATCTTCCCCCTGAAGCTAGGACAGCAGAGTCCCCTGTCCATCTTCCCCCCTGAAGCTAGGACAGCAGAGTCCTCTGTCCATCTTCCCCCTGAAGCTAGGACAGCAGAGTCCCTGTCCATCTTCCCCCCCGAAGCTAGGACAGCAGAGTCCCTGTCCATCTTCCCCCCCGAAGCTAGAACAGCAGAGTCCCTGTCCCTCTTCTGAAAGCACCTGAAACCCTACCTCTTTCTATAGTATCTTAAATAATCTCCTCTAGTTGTTGTTTCAGGCAAGATGTTATCACTGGCAGAAGGCCAACTTGTTCATGGCTATAGACAGATGAATTTGAAACGTGGGATGCCTCTTGGCTTGCTGACAATCACTAATTGGCTTGTCGTTTTCTTTACTCACTAAAACAAACTGAGGAAAGCAGACTGAAACAGGGAGGAACTTGCTTTCTGTTTCAAACCGTTTTATGGTACGGTGTGCACTAATGAATACTACCCCAGCTTGTTGCCACCAATCGTTAGGCCTAGTTAATATATGTTTTTAGAGAGAGATGATCACAGCAAAAACAAAACAAAAAAACACACTTGAAGCGAAGCTTCCTGAGTGGAAGTGAAGAGAAGACAAAACTAACCAGTTTGTTCAACTTCTGCTGTTCTAACATGAGGGGTGTGACTAATCTCCAGAATGCCAGGTGACATGGACTGTGTCCCAAATGGCACCCTATTCCCTATATAGTGTAATGGGCCTGGTCAAAAGTAGTGCACCCTATTCCCTATATAGTGTAATGGGCCTGGTCAAAAGTAGTGCACCCTATTCCCTATATAGTGTAATGGACCTGGTCAAAAGTAGTGCACCCTATTCCCTATATAGTGTAATGGACCTGGTCAAAAGTAGTGCACCCTATTCCCTATATAGTGTAATGGACCTGGTCAAAAGTAGTGCACCCTATTCCCTATATAGTGTAATGGGCCTGGTCAAAAGTAGTGCACCCTATTCCCTATATAGTGTAATGGGCCTGGTCAAAAGTAGTGCACCCTATTCCCTATATAGTGTAATGGGCCTGGTCAAAAGTAGTGCACCCTATTCCCTATATAGTGTAATGGACCTGGTCAAAAGTAGTGCACCCTATTCCCTATATAGTGTAATGGGCCTGGTCAAAAGTAGTGCACCCTATTCCCTATATAGTGTAATGGACCTGGTCAAAAGTAGTGCACCCTATTCCCTATATAGTGTAATGGACCTGGTCAAAAGTAGTGCATCCTATTCCCTATATAGTGTGGTCAAAAGTAGTGCACCCTATTCCCTATATAGTGTGGTCAAAAGTAGTGCACCCTATTCCCTATATAGTGTGGTCAAAAGTAGTGCACCCTATTCCCTATATAGTGTGGTCAAAAGTAGTGCACCCTATTCCCTATATAGTGTGGTCAAAAGTAGTGCACTATAAAGGGTGCATGTGATAAACATGGATTTATGTCCAGTCTTCTGTACATTCCTCTGTTTGAGGCCTGTTTCTGTAGGAATTAAATGTAGGCTAATGTCCCTCTGGCTGAGTGAAGCTTAGTCTTGAAACATTGCTTATGGTGCATTTCTCACAGCGTACATAGTTAACCAGGTTTTTATGTTGGTTGGTTGCATTTCACTTATTTTCTGTGTTCAAAAGGACACCTCACTACAATGTCGTTGGTGCATCCTCATTTTCCTCCTTTCACAACCATTAACCTCTGTAACTGGTTTAAAGTCACCATTGGCCTCGTGGTGAAAATCCCTGAGCGGTTTCCTTTCTCTCCGGAAACTTTATTCAGGAAATATGCCTTTTTATGTTTGTAGTGACTGGGTGTATTGATACACCATCCAAAGTGTAATGTGTAACTTCAACGTGCTCAAAAAGCATATTTTAACGGCTGCTTTTTATTTAATTTTACCCATCTACCAATAGGTGACCTTCTTTGCGAGGCATTAGAAAACCTCCCTGGTCTCTGTGGTTTAATCTGTGTTTGAAATTCACTGCTCGATTGAGGGACCTTACAGATAATCTGTATGTGTAGGGTATAGTGATGAGGTAGTCCTTTTAAATCTTATTTAGGCTTGATATAACAAAGGGACTGAATACTCATTGACTTATGACATTTCAGCGTTTTTAAATTTTAATTAATTTGTGAACATTTCAAAGAACATAATTCCTCTGACCTTTTATGGGGGTATTGTGTGTGTTTATGTGTTTGTGTGTGTTTATGTGTTTTTGTGTGTGTGTGTTTATGTGTGTGTGTGTGTGTTTATGTATGTGTTTGTGTGTTTGTGTGTGTGTTTGTGTGTGTGTGTGTGTGTGTGTGTGTGATACTTCCACCAGATTGGCGTGTTAGTCATTGTTCTTGCGAAGATCGAAAAGAGATTTGCCAGTTTTACTAGTTGATAGTTGTACTCTGTTGCAACATTACTTTTCCACGTAGCCAACACCCTGTTTCTTCCAGTTTCTACACCTTCCTTCCCCGTAATGTCACAATTACTGCTTCAGGGAACACACCTTCATGTTCAGCAGGGGGACAGCAGCAGATAATCCTTCATGTTCAGCAGGGAGACAGTAGTAGATAATCCTTAATGTTCAGCAGGGAGACAGCAGCAGATAATCCTTCATGTTCAGCGGGGGGACAGTAGCAGATAATCCTTCATGTTCAGCGGGGGGACAGTAGCAGATAATCCTTCATGTTCAGCAGGGGGACAGCAGCAGATAATCCTTAATGTTCAGCAGGGAGACAGTATCAGATAATCCTTCATGTTCAGCGGCGGTAGAGAATCCTTCATGTTCAGCGGGGGGACAGTAGCAGATAATCCTTCATGTTCAGCGGGGGGACAGCAGCAGATAATCCTTAATGTTCAGCAGGGGGACAGTAGCAGATAATCCTTAATGTTCAGCGGGGGGACAGCAGCAGATAATCCTTAATGTTCAGCGGGGGGACAGTAGTAGATAATCCTTCATGTTCAGCAGGGAGACGGTAGTAGATAATCCTTCATGTTCAGCGGGGGGACAGCAGCAGATAATCCTTAATGTTCAGCAGGGGGACAGTAGCAGATAATCCTTAATGTTCAGCGGGGGGACAGCAGCAGATAATCCTTAATGTTCAGCGGGGGGACAGCAGCAGATAATCCTTAATGTTCAGCGGGGGGACAGTAGTAGATAATCCTTCATGTTCAGCAGGGAGACGGTAGTAGATAATCCTTCATGTTCAGCGGGGGGACAGCAGCAGATAATCCTTCATGTTCAGCGGGGGGACAGTAGTAGATAATCCTTCATGTTCAGCAGGGGGACAGTAGTAGATAATCCTTCATGTTCAGCAGGGGGACAGTAGTAGATAATCCACAAGGAGAACGATGAGAATGGCCGTGTCCCAAATGGCACCCTATTCCATATATATATATATATATATATATATATATATATATATGAGTGAGGGGAAAAAAGTATTTAATTCCCTGCTGATTTTGTACGTTTGCCCACTGACAAAGAAATGATCAGTCTATAATTTTAATGGTAGGTTTATTTGAACAGTGAGAGACAGAATAACAACAACAAAATCCAGAAAACCGTATGTCAAAAATGTTATAAAAGGATTTGCATTTTAATGAGGGAAATAAGTATTTGACCCCCTCAATCAGAAAGATTTCTAGCTCCAAGGTGTCTTTTATACAGGTCACGAGCTGAGATTAGGAGCACACTCTTAAAGGGAGTGCTCCTGATCTCAGCTTGTTACCTGTATAAAAGACACCTGTCCACAGAAGCAATCAATCAATCAGATTCCAAACTCTCCACCATGGCCAAGACCAAAGAGCTCTCCAAGGATGTCAGGGACAAGATTGTAGACCTACACAAGGCTGGAATGGGCTACAAGACCATCGCCAAGCAGCTTGGTGAGAAGGTGACAACAGTTGGTGCGATTATTCGCTAATGAAAGAAACGCAAAAGAACTGTCAATCTCCCTCGACCTGGTGCTGCATGCAAGATCTCACCTCGTGGAGTTGCAATGATCATGAGAATGGTGAGGAATCAGCCCAGAACTACACGGGAGGATCTTGTCAATGATCTCAAGACAGCTGGGACCATAGTCACCAAGAAAACAATTGGTAACACACTACGCCGTGAAGGACTGAAATCCTGCAACGCCCGCAAGGTCCCCCTGCTCAAGAATACATATACATGCCCGTCTGAAGTTTGCCAATGAACATCTGAATGATTCAGAGGACAACTGGTGAAAGTGTTGTCAGATGAGACCAAAATGGAGCTCTTTGACATCAACTCAACTCGCTGTGTTTGGAGGAGGAGGAATGCTGCCTATGACCCCAAGAACACCATCCCCACCGTCAAACGTGGAGGTGGATACATTATGCTTTAGGGGTGTTTTTCTACTAAGGGGACAGGACAACTTCACCGCATCAAAGGGACGATGGACGGGGCCTTTTACCGTCAAATCTTGGGTGAGAACCTCCTTCCCTCAGCCAGGGCATTGAAAATGGGTCGTGGATGGGTATTCCAGCATGACAATGACCCAAAACACACGGCCAAGGCAACAAAGGAGTGGCTCAAGAAGAAGCACATTAAGGTCCTGGAGTGGCCTAGCCAGTCTCCAGACCTTAATCCCATAGAAAATCTGTGGAGGGAGCTGAAGGTTCGAGTTGCCAAACGTCAGCCTCGAAACCTTAATGACTTGGAGAAGATCTGCAAAGAGGAGTGGGACAAAATCCCTCCTGAGATGTGCGCAAACCTGGTGGCCAACTACAAGAAACGTCTGACCTCTGTGATTGCCAACAAGGGTTTTGCCACCAAGTACTAAGTCATGTTTTGCAGAGGGGTCAAATACTTATTTCCCTCATTAAAATGCAAATCAATGTATAACATTTTTGACATGTGTTTTTCTGGATATTTTTGTTGTTATTCTGTCTCTCACTGTTCAAATAAACCTACTATTAAAATTATAGACTGATCATTTCTTTGTCAGTGGGCAAATGTACAAAATCAGCAGGGGATCAAATACTTTTTTCCCTCACTGTATGTATATATATATATATATTCATGGCATTTTTATGCTTTATTGGATAGAGACCGTGGGAAAGATAAAGGAGAGAGTGTGCTGAAATGAGCAGTGGGCAGGATTGGAACTCGTGCTGTATATGTGCACCGAGGGCTGTGGCTTAGACCGCTAGACCACCCTAGGCCACATAGTGTACATCTTTTGACCAGGGCCCATTTGGGTTATGGTGAAAAGTAGTGCACTAGACTATATAGGGTGCCATTTGGGATGCAAGGCCATGAAAGCATTTGTTTGATTCACTCAGAAACCACTTTCTTTTTTCTTCTATCATCACGGTTCCATTCAGGTCACCTCAGAGATTATGGAATGTTGAGTCAGTCACATGATTCATGGCATTAAATGCAGATAATTCAACTTCAACCCTAATGGTTGGACAGACCAGTCTAATTCCATCGTTTTAGGCGGTGGCTTTTCTTTCCTGTCGGGATTGAGAATGAAATGTGGACTAGGCCTGTAAAAGACAGTTGCATGGACTTGTTTTATCCCAACATAAACACCACTTTTCACGTCTTGTCTTTTGGAAAAACCTGTGACGTGATTTAGCCATTGATACCAGCGTTTGTGATTGTGTCTATTCAAAGTTGCCTCAATTTTTTGCCAGTAAGCGTTGGAAATGTATTCATTCTAACATTACTAGGCAACATGTAAAAAAACCTGAATATCTCTTTTGTTGTCTCCCTTTCTGTGTGTGTCTGTCTCCCTGAATGTAGCCGTCTATATCTCAACAAGAAGAGCGGTGACAAGCAGCCCTACAGTAAGCTGGCGGGGGTCTCTCTACTGAAGCCACTGAAAGGAGTAGACCCCAACCTCATCAATAACCTGGAGACCTTCTTTGAGCTCGACTACCCCAAGGTACTACTTGTTCTATATTAGGGATGTACCCCTTGTTGAAATGTTTATCGGTCTGCCGGGAGCCCTAGCCAATCCAAACGAAGTGTCCGGTCAGAAAACCGTTTTGAATCGCCGGTTCACTAATGGGTTTTAACTCTTTAAAATATCCGACTTTAAAATATCTATTTGTTGTGACTGAATTGATGCTCCCTCCATCAGTTCATAGCCTATCGAACGTTTTATGCATTTAACTACGTTACGATGCCCCGTAAACATCGTGGCGTAGTTCATTACGCCGTGCGTCACCTTCACGCAAATCCCGTAGGGTTTCGAAACGCAAAACAAGATTGAAAACCTAGTCTTTCGTCGGATATTTTATTTTGGGAGACAGTCAGTATCATTCAAGGTGAAACATTGTTTCAGGTGATAATAAAACATGTTTTGTTGAGTAACTTTTTTCCCTCCATTTTTTTTTTCTTTCTTTTCTCGAACTTTCTAGCAAGTCAAGCTAGTTTACCGATCAGCTAGCTAAAAGCTAAGTTAGGTTGAAGATATAATTGTAGCTAGCAACCACCACCCTAATAATTATCATCAAAAATAATACCTCTTTATCATCACAATAAACTAAAACGGAAGGCAACAGTCATATAATTGGCTTAACAGCCAACGTGTGTTATTTTAACATTTTTATTATTTAAATAGTACTCACTGTATAGGAATGGGTAATTGTTTACATGTTGCTATAAAGCCATTGCTCGAAAAACACATTTTCATCTTGTTCTGTAGTTTGGTAACTTCCTTTTCTATTGACAGACTCTGGCTGCATTAAAGACAATGTAAAGTGTGCAAAAATGTAAAGTATGCATCATTCGTTTCGCAAGTGAAATGAACGACATCAGCAGGGGGTGGGTGGGTGTGGCAAGGAGCGCTGTCTGCACGGCTACATTTTAGAGAATTATATATAGCTGTACAGAAAATAACATTTTTAAAGGCAATTTCCTGTAATTCAACACATTTCTCCATAGAGTTGAGATTTTATTTTTCCCACGGCTAATGTTGTTCTTTTGCTCAAACATACTAAAAATATTTATTTATTTATTTATTTATTTATTTATTTTGTTAGTATTTACTATATTGTGTGTGTGTGTGTGTGTATATATGTGTGTGTTATATATATATATATTACTGCTAAATTCATTGTTTTTGTAATTTTCAGTTCTGTCTAGCTTTTATTTGAGTAATTGTTAGTTCTCAACGATTTTATTATGGAAAAATGTATAGATCCATTATCTTCTCTACATACTTTTAGCTGGATTTAGTAGTTTTTAAGCTTACACTTGAAGCTGTTTTCTTAATTTTTACAATATTTTTTATTTATGCTGTTTAGCGTCCGGCGCTATGCAGTGGACTGCTCAGATCTAATGTAAACGGGGCTTAACTGTAATGTAAACGGGGCTTAACTGTAATGTAAACGGGGCTTAATTGTAATGTAAACGGGGCTTGACTTGTCAGATAACTGTGTGTGCACAGTGCGGGAGACACAGCTGCTTGCGCCAACGAGAGCTAGGCTTAGCCCTGAACTAATAGGCTAATAGCTCTCTGTAAAATTCCAAACGGTCTATGTGGTTTTGAGACGGGGTTAAAATCCAAAGCTGCATTATATTAATTGGCTAAATGCCATGCTAATTTCTGAAGATAAATATTGACATACAGTACCAGTCAAAAGTTTGGACACACCTACTCATTCCAGGGTTTTTTTCTTTTATTTTTACTATATTCTATATTGTAGAATAATAGTGAAGACATAAACTATGAGAACGCATATGGAATCATGTAGTTACCCAGAAAATGTTAAACAAATCAATATATTTTTATATTTGAGATTCTTCAAAGTAGCCCCACCCTTTTGCCTTGACAGCTTTGCACATTCTTGGCATTCTCTCAAACAGCTTCATGGCAAATATTTAGTAGTGAATTGCATACAAGTGTAACTTAATCATCTTGTGTGCACCGTACAACTAAGGCTCACTGATAGATCTAGAATACTGGACTCACGCTTTCTCCTGTTGGGATATTTTACAAACCAAATCACGTGACGGGCTCAACTGTTCAGAGGAACTACGGTAAGCTCCATGACGTAATGAAGAACGCAATCTGCTTTATCTCCCAGCGTATTGCACAAGTTGACTGCAGGTAATAACTTTTTTTTAAAGTAGCTACAAATATTCCAATTTATTGAGTAACTTTAAATTAAATAGTTTTTGACGGTTTATGAAAAACAATCCCGTGGCTTTCCAAGTACCCTGGTGTATGTAGTGTTTGTGTGTGTGTGTGTGTGTATATATATATATATATATATATATACACATGGTATACTGCCCAGGCCTACCCACCACACTGTTTGTTAGTAACTATCAGTCTATTGTTATAGATAATGTTGCAATACAGTTGGACAGATCCCAGTAATGCATTAGAGAGCAGCAAGCCAGAAGTACCCATTTCCCTATAGAACGACGTGTTCTATAGGGAAACGTTAAACAAAGTATCCATGACATCGGTGCGTGTTACCAACCAAACCCGATGATTGACACTGGCGATAGCCTTTCACAACTGTCTTTCATGCATGCAGGGCTTTGCCATTACAGTACTTGGACATGACGTTAGGGATGGGATGACTGAGAGGTATTTAAAAC
Source organism: Salmo trutta (assembly GCF_901001165.1). NCBI lineage: Eukaryota > Metazoa > Chordata > Actinopteri > Salmoniformes > Salmonidae > Salmo > Salmo trutta. The sequence continues at coordinate 63,652,083 of NC_042971.1, read as the reverse complement.
GCCCTGCCTTACCTTCCTATGGTGATACTCTTATTACAACAAGCCTTACCAACATGTCTCTACAGGTTCACTACGTCCGTATCTTTTCATATTCAATAATAGCTGTGAAACATGATGAATAATCTAATTGAAACAACATACCAGTAAGTCAGAACCAGTAAGTCGTAACCAACATACCAGTAAGTCATCCCGAGTATTACAAGGGCAGATGCGTCGCATTCGGAAAGCATTCACACCCTTGACTTGTTCCCACATTTATTTTGACGTTACAGCCTTATTCTAAAATGGATTAATAATAATAAATAATTGCCTCATCAATCTACACATAATTACCCCATAATGACAAAGTGAGAAAAAAAAAAGATTTTTAGAAATGTTTGCTAAATTATAAAAAAATGAAAACAGACCCTTTGCTATGAGACTCTAAATTGAGCTCAGGTGCATCCTGTTTCCATTGATCATCCTTGAGATGTTTCTACTTGGTTGGAGTTCACCTGTGTTAAATTCAATTGATTGGACATGATTTGGAAAGGCACACACCTGTCTATATAAGGCCCCACAGTTGACAGTGCATGTCAGAGGAAAAAACCAAGCCATGAGGTCAAAGGAGTTGTCCGTAGAGCTCCGAGACAGGATTGTGTCGAGGCACAGATCTGGGGAAGGGTACAAACAAATGTCTGTAGCATTGAAGGTCCCCAAGAACACAGTGATCTCCATCATTCTAAAATGGAAGGTTAGGAACCACTAAGACTCTTCCTAGACCTTGCCGCCCGGCCAAGCTGAGCAATCTGGCGAGAAGGGCCTTGGTCAGGGAGATGGGAGAACCTTCCAGAAGGATAACAATCTCTGCAGCACTCCACCAATCAGGCCTTTATAGTAGAGTGACCAGACGGAAGCCACTCCTCAGTAAAAGGCACATGACAGCCCACTTGGAATTTACCAAAAGACACCTAAAGGACGCTCAGACCATGAGAAACAAGATTCTCTGGTCTGATGAAACCAAGATTGAACTCTTTGGCCTGAATGCCAAGCGTCATGTCTGGAGGAAACCTACCACCATCCCTAGGGTGAACCAAGACAACGCAGGAGTGGCTTTGGGGCAAGTCTCAATGTCCTTGAGTGGCCTGAACTTTAACCCCATCGAACATCTCTGGAGAGACCTGAAAAAAGCTGTGCAGCGACTCTCCCCCATCCAACCTGACAGAGCTTGAGAGGATCTGCAGAGAATACAGGAGTGCCAAGCTTGTAGCGTCATACCCAAGAAGATTTGATGCTGTAATTGTTGCCAAAGGTGCTTTAACAAAGTTCTGAGTAAAGGGTCTGAATACTTATGTAAATGTGATTAAGTATTTTTAATTTTGTTGCTAAAATTGATTAAAAAAAAAAAACTGTTGTTGCGTTGTCATAATAGGGCATTGTGTGTAGGCACCTGGTCAAAAGTAGTGAGTAGTCAGAATAAGCCTCTGATTTACACAGCTGAAGGGGTCAGAGGGGCAGTAGAACACAGCAGAAGGGGTCGGAGGGGAAGGCGGTCGGAGGGGAAGGCGGTCGGAGGGGAAGGCGGTCGGAGGGGAAGACGGTCGGAGGGGAAGACGGTCGGAGGGGAAGGCGGCCGGAGGGGTCGGAGGGGAAGGCGGCCGGAGGGGTCGGAGGGGAAGGCGGCCGGAGGGGTCGGAGGGGAAGGCGGCCGGAGGGGTCGGAGGGGTCGGAGGGGAAGGTGGGTCGGAGGGGAAGGCGGTCGGAGGGGAAGGCGGCCGGAGGGGTCGGAGGGGAAGGCGGCCGGAGGGGTCGGAGGGGAAGGCGGCCGGAGGGGTCGGAGGGGAAGGCGGCCGGAGGGGAAGGCGGCCGGAGGGGTCGGAGGGGAAGGCGGCCGGAGGGGTCGGAGGGGAAGGCGGCCGGAGGGGTCGGAGGGGAAGGCGGCCGGAGGGGAAGGCGGCCGGAGGGGTCGGAGGGGAAGGCGGCCGGAGGGGTCGGAGGGGGAAGGCGGCCGGAGGGGTCGGAGGGGAAGGCGGTCGGAGGGGAAGACGGCCGAAGGGGTCGGAGGGGAAGACGGTCGGAGGGGAAGACGGCCGAAGGGGTCGGAGGGGAAGGCGGCCGGAGGGGTCGGAGGGGAAGGCGGCCGGAGGGGTCGGAGGGGAAGGCGGCCGGAGGGGTCGGAGGGGAAGGCGGCCGGAGGGGTCGGAGGGGAAGACGGTCGGAGAGGAAGACGGCCGGAGGGGTCGGAGGGGAAGGCGGGTCGGAGGGGAAGGCGGCCGGAGGGGTCGGAGGGGAAGGCGGCCGGAGGGGTCGGAGGGGAAGGCGGCCGGAGGGGTCGGAGGGGAAGGCGGCCGGAGGGGAAGGCGGCCGGAGGGGTCGGAGGGGAAGACGGCCGAAGGGGTCGGAGGGGAAGACGGCCGGAGGGGAAGACGGCCGGAGGGGTCGGAGGGGAAGACGGCCGGAGGGGTCGGAGGGGAAGACGGCCGGAGAGGTCGGAGGGGAAGGCGGCCGGAGGGGTCGGAGGGGAAGGCGGCCGGAGGGGTCGGAGGGGAAGGCGGCCGGAGGGGTCGGAGGGGAAGGCGGCCGGAGGGGTCGGAGGGGTCGGAGGGGAAGGCGGGTCGGAGGGGAAGGCGGTCGGAGGGGAAGGCGGCCGGAGGGGTCGGAGGGGAAGGCGGCCGGAGGGGTCGGAGGGGAAGGCGGCCGGAGGGGTCGGAGGGGAAGGCGGCCGGAGGGGTCGGAGGGGAAGGCGGCCGGAGGGGTCGGAGGGGAAGACGGTCGGAGGGGAAGGCGGCCGGAGGGGTCGGAGGGGAAGGCGGCCGGAGGGGTCGGAGGGGAAGGCGGCCGGAGGGGTCGGAGGGGAAGACGGTCGGAGGGGAAGACGGCCGAAGGGGTCGGAGGGGAAGACGGTCGGAGGGGAAGACGGCCGAAGGGGTCGGAGGGGAAGGCGGCCGGAGGGGTCGGAGGGGAAGGCGGCCGGAGGGGTCGGAGGGGAAGGCGGCCGGAGGGGTCGGAGGGGAAGGCGGCCGGAGGGGTCGGAGGGGAAGGCGGCCGGAGGGGTCGGAGGGGAAGACGGCCGAAGGGGTCGGAGGGGAAGACGGTCGGAGGGGAAGACGGCCGGAGGTGTCGGAGAGGAAGACGGCCGGAGGGGTCGGAGGGGAAGGCGGGTCGGAGGGGAAGGCGGCCGGAGGGGTCGGAGGGGAAGGCGGCCGGAGGGGTCGGAGGGGAAGGCGGCCGGAGGGGTCGGAGGGGAAGGCGGCCGGAGGGGTCGGAGGGGAAGGCGGCCGGAGGGGAAGGCGGCCGGAGGGGTCGGAGGGGAAGACGGCCGAAGGGGTCGGAGGGGAAGACGGCCGGAGGGGAAGACGGCCGGAGGGGTCGGAGGGGAAGACGGCCGGAGGGGTCGGAGGGGAAGACGGCCGGAGAGGTCGGAGGGGAAGATGGCCGGAGGGGTCGGAGGGGAAGGCGGGTCGGAGGGGAAGGCGGCCGGAGGGGTCGGAGGGGAAGGCGGCCGGAGGGGTCGGAGGGGAAGGCGGCCGGAGGGGTCGGAGGGGAAGGCGGGTCGGAGGGGAAGGCGGGTCGGAGGGGAAGGCGGGTCGGAGGGGAAGGCGGCCGGAGGGGTCGGAGGGGAAGGCGGCCGGAGGGGCAGTAGAACACAGCTGAAGTTAAACAAATGAATTGAATAAATGCCTTGTGGCTTGAACTAACATTTTGTCTTTCTCCACAGTTCCCCTCTCTACGGTATAGGACTAACGTTCCCCTCTCTACGGTATAGGACTAACGTTCCCCTCTCTACGGTATAGGACTAACGTTCCCCTCTCTGCGGTATAGGACTAACGTTCCCCTCTCTGCGGTATAGGACTAACGTTCCCCTCTCTGCGGTATAGGACTAACGTTCCCCTCTCTACGGTATAGGACTAACGTTCCCCTCTCTGCGGTATAGGACTAACGTTCCCCTCTCTGCGGTATAGGACTAACGTTCCCCTCTCTACGGTATAGGACTAACGTTCCCCTCTCTGCGGTATAGGACTAACGTTCCCCTCTCTGCGGTGTGGGACTAACGTTTTGTCTGTCTGTCTCTCTCTGCCCAGTTTGAGATCCTGCTCTGTGTGCAGGACCATGACGATCCAGCCATTGATGTTTGTAAAAAGCTTCTAGGAAAATACCCCAACGTTGATGCTCGGTTATTTATAGGTAAGAGCCTTGTTAATGTATTCTTTGAACAACTGTTAATTAATATTCATATCTCATGTCCTGCTATTCTAAGATCTGTCTAATAAATATGTTAATATGTGTAGTTGTAAGTAGGGAAACATGTCAATGCTCAGTACTGTAAGGGACTGACAAAACAACAATACATAGTTGGCCAATTCCTTTTGAGCGTGGATGGAAAATGTATTTTTGCTATCTAAGATTGTTCTGGCAATTCAATGTTGTCTATCATGTTCGGATCACAGATCATAGGGTCTGTAATATAATATAATGATCGTGGGGTCTGACAGTATGACTAGATGTTATCTGTATCATGTACAGATCATAGGTTCTGACTGAAGGCATTTTGTAGGTTTTAAAATCAGCCAAAAACGTCCACTTTCATCACCCGAAAATCAAAGAATTGAAACAAATGTCAGACGTCCTTCAGGGTAGGTCCTCCTGATGAAGTTTATAGCCATTTCCTCCGCAGTCGCCAACAAATAAAATAAATACTTTGACAACTACTGATTATTTTGATGGGGAAAATATTCTAACTTTTTATTGAGACAGATCATTTAAAAATACAATTTTATTGAGTAAAACGTATGTATTGGTTGTCTTTCGAGATTAAAATGTAATGAATTGGGATGATCCCAGGCTGTGTCATTAACTGCCGTGACCGCGAGTCCCATAAGGCCGCGCACAAAATGGAGTCCCTGCTGGATATAAAAGGGTTAAAGGGAAGTGAAACCGTCTGTAAAGGAAGGCTTATAAGAGAATGTCTTGATTTCATATAACTGGTTCACGACACAGTCTGGTGACAGTGACAGTCATAGTGCTAACTGGTCAAGTCAGGTCAGATTTCATATAACTGGTTCACGACACAGTCTGGTGACAGTGACAGTCATAGTGCTTACTGGTCAGGTCAAGTCAGGTCAGATTTCATATAACTGGTTCACGACACAGTCTGGTGACGGTCATAGTGCTTACTGATCAGGTCAGATTTCATATAACTGGTTCACGACACAGTCTGGTGACGGTCATAGTGCTTACTGATCAGGTCAGATTTCATATAACTGGTTCACGACACAGTCTGGTGACAGTGACAGTCATAGTGCTTACTGGTCAGGTCACTGAACAGATGTCATGTTACAGGAGGAAAGAAGGTCGGCATTAACCCCAAGATCAATAACCTGATGCCGGGTTATGAAGGGGCCAAGTATGACCTAGTGTGGATCTGCGACAGCGGAATACGAGGTAGGAAACTTAACTCTGTGTGTGTGTGTCCCAAATGGCACCTTATTCCCTACGTTGTGCACCTCCCTGGTCAAGAGTAGTGCACTACGTAGGGATTATGGTGCCATTTGGGACGTTTCCTTACTCTGATTTGAATGATGACGGAATGAATCAGCTGCAGTATTACAAATCAGTGAACGGCCCTGTTTTTCATTGTTATCACTGACTCACACCCGTTAGATAATAGAGCGACTCTATGTATTCTAGTTTTGAACCTTGAACAAATAAACTGAACCTAGATAAACCAGACTTTGATCGCTTTTACATACAAACATAAAATGTATTTTATTCACCTATATTCAAGTACTGTAGTTGGATGAAAAATACCTTGAAAATGATACTTTAGATCCCATTGCCTGATCTGTAAACTGCTGATTTTAATCAAATAAAATGAACAATGGGGCTTTCTATATACAATAAAATGAACAATGGGGCTTTCTATATACAATAAAATGAACAATGGGGCTTTCTATATACAATAAAATGAACAATGGGGCTTTCTATATACAATAAAATGAACAATGGGGCTTTCTATATACAATAAAATGAACAATGGGGCTTTCTATATACATTGATAGATTTTTTTTTTCTGTTCCTCTCCAGTGAAACCGGACACTCTGACCGACATGGCCAACCAGATGACAGAGAAGGTGGGGTTGGTTCATGGCCTTCCCTACGTGGCCGACAGACAGGGCTTCGCTGCTACACTGGAGCAGGTAGGCATCCTTACAGACAGAGGCTCTCAATTCATCTTCCCTCCATCCTTTGCTTCCTCTGTCCTTACCTCTCTATCTCAGAGGAAAGAGGACGCAAGGAATAAAATAAAAAAAATCCAAATTGAGAAAGAGGCAGGGGAGACGCGGGGGGGAGCCCCAGAGTCAATGTGGAGGCTATATACAGGGGGTACCGGTACAGAGTCAATGTGGAGGCTATATACAGGGGGTACCGGTACAGAGTCAATGTGGAGGCTATATACAGGGGGTACCGGTACAGAGTCAATGTGGAGGCTATATACAGGGGGTACCGGTACAGAGTCAATGTGGAGGCTATATACAGGGGGTACCGGTACAGAGTCAATGTGGAGGCTATATACAGGGGGTACCGGTACAGAGTCAATGTGGAGGCTATATACAGGGGGTACCGGTACAGAGTCAATGTGGAGGCTATATACAGGGGGTACCGGTACAGAGTCAATGTGGAGGCTATATACAGGGGGTACCGGTACAGAGTCAATGTGGAGGCTATATACAGGGGGTACCGGTACAGAGTCAATGTGGAGGCTATATACAGGGGGTACCGGTACAGAGTCAATGGGGAGGCTATATACAGGGGGGTACCGGTACAGAGTCAATGTGGAGGCTATATACAGGGGGGTACCGGTACAGAGTCAATGTGGAGGCTATATACAGGGGGGTACCGGTACAGAGTCAATGTGGATGCTATATACAGGGGGTACCGGTACAGAGTCAATGTGGAGGCTATATACAGGGGGGTACCGGTACAGAGTCAATGTGGAGGCTATATACAGGGGGTACCGGTACAGAGTCAATGTGGAGGCTATATACAGGGGGGTACCGGTACAGAGTCAATGTGGAGGCTATATACAGAGGGTACGGTACAGAGTCAATGTGGAGGCTATATGCAGGGGGGTACCGGTACAGAGTCAATGTGGAGGCTATATGCAGGGGGTACCGGTACAGAGTCAATGTGGAGGCTATATACAGGGGGTACCGGTACAGAGTCAATGTGGAGGCTATATACAGGGGGTACCGGTACAGAGTCAATGTGGAGGCTATATACAGGGGGGTACCGGTACAGAGTCAATGTGGAGGCTATATACAGGGGGTACCGGTACAGAGTCAATGTGGAGGCTATATACAGGGGGTACCGGTACAGAGTCAATGTGGAGGCTATATACAGGGTGGTACCGGTACAGAGTCAATGTGGAGGCTATATACAGGGGGTACCGGTACAGAGTCAATGTGGAGGCTATATGCAGGGGGTACCGGTACAGAGTCAATGTGGAGGCTATATGCAGGGGGTACCGGTACAGAGTCAATGTGGAGGCTATATGCAGGGGGGTACCGGTACAGAGTCAATGTGGAGGCTATATACATGGTAGGTGCAGGTTAGTCGAGGTAATATGAAAGACTCACAGCTGTTACCTACCTCCATTTTGTAACAGGTGTACTTTGGCACGTCCCACCCGCGGTCCTACATCTCAGCCAACGTGATGGGTATTAAGTGTGTGACAGGGATGTCATGTTTGATGAGGAAAGATATCTTGGACCAGGCTGGAGGGCTCATAACCTTCGCTCAGTACATCGCTGAGGACTACTTTATGGCGAAGGCCATCGCTGACAGGTACAGACATTACTTTATCATACATGTTACAGCTAACCTAAGGTTATCTGACCCTAACCCTTTGCTCAGTACATCACCGAGGACGACTTTATGGCGAAGGCCATCGCTGACACATACACCACACATTCATATCTAATACATGTTACCCCTTACCTTACCCCTTACCCCTTACCCCTTACACCTTACCCCTTACCTTACCCCTTACCCCTTACCTTACCCCTTACCTTACCCCTTAACCCTTACCTTACCCCTTACCCCTTACCCCTTACCTTACCCCTTACCTTACCCCTTACCCCTTACCTTACCCCTTACCCCTTACCCCTTACCTTACCCCTTACCCCTTACCCCTTACCTTACCCCTTACCTTACCCCTTACCTTATCTTAACCTTACCATAACCTTATCTTAACCTTATCTTAACCTTACCTTAACCTTATCTTAACCTTACCTAACCCTTCGCTCAATACAGCCTAGTTATAGTCTAGTTATTCATATACTGTATGTTGACACTTTTTTTTAATTGTGTGTGTCTATCGTACATGGACAGTACCAGTCTAAAGTTTGGACACCTACTCATTCAAGGGTTTTTCTTTATTTTTACTATATTCTACATACAGTGGGGCAAAAAAGTATTTAGTCAGCCACCAATTGTGCAAGTTCTCCCACTTAAAAAGATGAGAGGCCTGTAATTTTCATCATAGGTACACTTCAACGATGACAGACAAAATGAGAAAAAAAATCCAGAAAATCACATTGTAGGATTTTTAATGAATTTATTTGCAAATAATGGTGGAAAATAAGTATTTGGTCACCTACAAACAAGCAAGATTTCTGGCTCTCACAGACCTGTAACTTCTTCTTTAAGAGGCTCCTCTTAAAGAAGTGTCTCAACATCCCTTGTTTATTGATGGCGCTGGTCAGTCCTCAAAATGTTAAAAAAAAAATGTAAAAAAATTAAACGTTTTTCAAAAATGTAAGAATTGTAAAAAAAATATATAAGGATTTAGCCTTTTAATTAACTAGGCAAGTTCGTTAAGAACAAATTATTATTTAGAATGACGGCCGACACCGGCCAAACCATCAGGACGCAGGGCCAATTGTGCGCCACCCTATGGGACTCCCAAACATGGCCTGTTGTGATACAGCCTGGAATCGAACCAGGGTCTGTAGTGACGCCTCTAGCGCTGAGGTGCAGTGCCTTAGACCGCTGTGCCACTCGGGAGCCCTGTACCCTGAACCAGGTTCACATCTTATAACCCCCTGCCACTTTGACCTGTTTTTTATTGTCGATTCACTAAACATCGATGATTTGATACGGTTGTGTTTTGGTGTTATTGAATCTTCATTGGATTGCCGGCCATTGGCCAGGTCTTAACTCCAGTTCTTAAAGGGGAAGTTCATTATTTTACAACTTGACGTTAGATATTTCCTAAACCTGAAAGTAGTCTATGGGCATAGAGGCACTGTAATATATGGCTTGGTTTTCTTTAAGCAGCCACCTACAAAGGTCCGCCAACTTTAGCCACAGCTAGCTAACAGGCTCTGTAATATATATGGCTTTTTTTATTATTTTTTTTTTTTGTCATTTTAGCAGACGCTCTTATCCAGAGCGACTTACAGTAGTGAATGCATACATTTCATACCATGCATTTTTTCATGCATGCATGCATTTTTTATTTTTGTTGTACTGGCCCCCCGTGGGAATCGAACCCACAACCCTGGCGTTGCACACACCATGCTGGCGTTGCAAACACCATGCTCTACCAACTGAGCCACAGGGAAGGCAGCCACTACAAAGGTCCGCCAACTTTAGCCACCTCAAGCTAACAGGCTCTGTAATATATGTGGCTTGGTTTTCTTTAAGCAGCCACCTACAGAGGTCTGCCAACTTTAGCCACCTCTAGCTAACAGGCTCTGTAATATATGTGGCTTGGTTTTCTTTAAGCAGCCACCTACAGAGGTCCGCCAACTTTAGCCACCTCTAGCTAACAGGCTCTGTAATATATGTGGCTTGGTTTTCTTCCCTTTTAACTGAAGGCTAACTGTTTCCTTTGTCCCTCCCTCCTTATCTCACAGGGGATGGAAATTCTCCATGGCAACGCAGGTAGCCATGCAGAACTCCGGGTCCTATTCAGTTGCTCAGTTCCAGTCCCGCATGATCAGGTAAACAATCAAGGCTTAGACTTTCACACTGTTGTTATAGAGCGGATTCCTGGAGGGCCAAGGGTCTTGAGTTATTTCTCTCCTCCTTTTGTACTTGATTGATCAATTAAGGCCACGGTCGACACAACTCTCCAGGAATTGAGTTTGACACCATTGTCGTAGATTATTTGAGCACGTCCCATTTATTTCTAAAAGCTAATTTAGCTGTTTCAGTCTCCTAACGTGGCAGGCTAGTCCACCGACTAGCCTGCCACGTTGGGATTCAGATTGCTTCAGATCTACCGACTCTGATCAATGTAACTAATAAAAAACAGATAAATATATTTCTTTCACTTGTGTATAGTGGCATGTTAAGACATTATACTGCGATATAGGCTAAAGTTACGTAGACTTGTCTATAGATTAGTCTAAGGGGTGTCTCATCCATAGTTCCACTAACATCAAGGCGGTGACCTGATCCTGTAGGTTCATGCTCTACAACATTCGCAGAGTACGACCCTGCCTCACACAGGAAGCGGCGCAGGTCCTAATCCAGGCACTTGTCATCTCCCGTCTGGATTACTGCAACTCGCTGTTGGCTGGGCTCCCTGCCTGTGCCATCAAACCCCTACAACTCATCCAGAACGCCGCAGCCCGTCTGGTGTTCAACCTTCCCAAGTTCTCTCACGTCACTCCGCTCTCTCCACTGGCTTCCAGTTGAAGCTCGCATCCGCTACAAGACCATGGTGCTTGCCTACGGAGCTGTGAGGGGAACGGCACCTCCGTACCTTCAGGCTCTGATCAGGCCCTACACCCAAACAAGGGCACTGCGTTCATCCACCTCTGGCCTGCTCGCCTCCCTACCTCTGAGGAAGCACAGTTCCCACTCAGCCCAGTCAAAACTGTTCGCTGCTCTGGCACCCCAATGGTGGAACAAGCTCCCTCACGACGCCAGGACAGCGGAGTCAATCACCACCTTCCGGAGACACCTGAAACCCCACCTCTTTAAGGAATACCTGGGATAGGATAAAGTAATCCTTCTAACCCCCCCCCCCTAAAAGATTTAGATGCACTATTGTAAAGTGGTTGTTACACTGGATATCTTAAGGTGAATGCACCAATTTGTAAGTCGCTCTGGATAAGAGCGTCTGCTAAATGACTTAAATGTAAATGTAGAAACATAATGTTTTTTTTACTTCCTGCTTTACTGCTATGTGAACACTCAAAATGGCTGCCAGTTCACCCATTTTATAACGTAATTGATCTGAATCCGTTGATTGTAATTCTGTGCTCTGATCCTCCCTGTCAGGTGGGCCAAGCTTCGTATCAACATGCTCCCCGCCACCATCTGTGAGCCCATCTCAGAGTGTTTCGTAGCCAGCCTGATCATTGGCTGGGCAGCGCATCACGTGTTCCACTGGGATATTATGGTCTTCTTCATGTGCCACTGTCTGGCCTGGTTCATCTCTGACTACATCCAGCTCCGAGGAGTTCAGGTACACACACACACACACACACTGTCTGGCCTGGTTCATCTCTGACTACAACCAAGTTACCAGGTCGTCTGCTATTGACGTTATGTCTGGGAAGTAAAACTGATAACCCCTGCTCGTTACTCTAATTGAGAGACAGGAAAAGTTCAGAATAAATCAGGTGGAAGAAACTGAGGTATATTTTTCCCTTCTCTCCTTACAGGGCGGCGCACCGTCCTTCTCCAAACTGGACTACGCTGTAGCCTGGTTCATCAGAGAGTCCATGACCATCCAGATCTTCCTGTCGGCCCTGTGGGACCCCACCATCAGCTGGAGAACTGGGCGCTACAGGTTACGATGCGGCGGTACGGCCGAGGAGATCCTGGACGTATAGCTACCAGCCTAAGTCCCACCTACAGGGACGTTTAACCCGAGTCCTTATCACCCCCAGGGGCCAGACACAGACTGATCAGCATCCTTATGTCGTTAACTACTTTTGACCAGGGCCCACACCTGCCCATATTTATTTTTGTTGCTCTGGTTAAAGGTAGTGCACTATATAGGGAATAGGGTGCCGTTTGGTATACGGCCAGAGAGAGATGGCAACATTGAGTGGAAGGAAATAAACTACCCGCTATGGGCGTGATGGCTAGAAGGAAACTACCCGCTGTGGGCGTGATGGCTAGAAGGAAACTACCCGCTGTGGGCGTGATGGTTAGAAGGAAACTACCCGCTATGGGCGTGATGGTTAGAAGGAAACTACCCGCTATGGGCGTGATGGCTAGAAGGAAACTACCCGCTGTGGGCGTGATGGCTAGAAGGAAACTACCCGCTGTGGGCGTGATGGTTAGAAGGAAACTACCCGCTATGGGCGTGATGGCTAGAAGGAAACTACCCGCTATGGGCGTGATGGTTAGAAGGAAACTACCCGCTATGGGCGTGATGGCTAGAAGGAAACTACCCGTGATGGCTAGAAGGAAACTACCCGCTATGGGCGTGATGGCTAGAAGGAAACTACCCGCTATGGGCGTGATGGCTAGAAGGAAACTACCCGCTATGGGCGTGATGGCTAGAAGGAAACTACCCGCTATGGGCGTGATGGCTAGAAGGAAACTACCCGTGATGGCTAGAAATAAACTACCCGCTATGGGCGTGATGGCTAGAAGGAAACTACCTGCTATGGGCGTGATGGCTAGAAGGAAACTACCTGCTATGGGCGTGATGGCTAGAAGGAAACTACCCGTGATGGGCGTGATGGCCAGAAGGAAACTACCTGCTATGGGCGTGATGGTTAGAAGGAAACTACCCGTGATGGCTAGAAGGAAACTACCTGCTATGGGCGTGATGGCCAGAAGGAAACTACCTGCTATGGGCGTGATGGTTAGAAGGAAACTACCCGTGATGGTTAGAAGGAAACTACCCGCTATGGGCGTGATGGTTAGAAGGAAACTACCCGTGATGGCTAGAAGGAAACTACCCGCTATGGGCGTGATGGCTAGAAGGAAACTACCCGTGATGGCTAGAAATAAACTACCCGCTATGGGCGTGATGGCTAGAAGGAAACTACCCGCTATGGGCGTGATGGCTAGAAGGAAACTACCCGTGATGGCTAGAAGGAAACTACCCGCTGTGGGCGTGATGGCTAGAAGGAAACTACCCGCTATGGGCGTGATGGTTAGAAGGAAACTACCCGCTATGGGCGTGATGGCTAGAAGGAAACTACCCGCTGTGGGCGTGATGGCTAGAAGGAAACTACCCGCTGTGGGCGTGATGGTTAGAAGGAAACTACCCGCTGTGGGCGTGATGGTTAGAAGGAAACTACCCGCTGTGGGCGTGATGGTTAGAAGGAAACTACCCGCTATGGGCGTGATGGTTAGAAGGAAACTACCCGCTATGGGCGTGATGGCTAGAAGGAAACTACCCGCTATGGGCGTGATGGCTAGAAGGAAACTAGATAAATTCATAGTGTTTGATGGTTTTTAACCTGTGTTGAAATATATAATTTATTACTGATGCTCTTTTTTTCTCTCTACCATTCAAACTGTTGAAAACCGAGATCCTCCTGTCATAAAGTGAGCCCTACGTCCCAAATTGCACCCTATTCCTCATTTAGTCTTGATTCTATACTCAATTAATATTGTTTTAATGTGAAAACTAAAGGTCCAAACCTAGGAATTCTCTTTTGGTCCATTTTTGGTTTATTGGTCAGGTTTTCAAGCACCATGGTCTTTCTGCTGTGAGATTGCTGGCTATTTTCAACAGACTGGATGCGTCGCAAATGGCATCCTATGTAGTGTACACCCTATTCCCTATGTAGTGTACTGCTTTTGACCAAAGCCCATAGGGGTGTTATTTGGGATGCAACCATGGTCTAAACCAGGAGTATTCAACTCTGACCCTACGAGGTCCAGAGCCGGCTGGTTTTCTGTTGTACCTGATAATGAATTGCATCCCACCTGGTGTCCCAGGTCTAAATCAGTCCCAGATTAGGGGGGGGGGGGGGGACAATGACTGGTGTCCCAGGTCTAAATCAGTCCCTGGTGTCCCAGGTCTAAATCAGTCCCTGATTAGGGGGGGAAACAATGACTGGTGTCCCAGGTCTAAATCAATCCCTGATTAGGGGGGGAAACACTGACTGGTGTCCCAGGTCTAAATCAGTCCCAGATTAGGGGGGGGAAACACTGACTGGTGTCCCAGGTCTAAATCAGCCCCTGGTGTCCCAGATCTAAATCAGTCCCAGATTAGGGGGGGAAACACTGACTGGTGTCCCAGGTCTAAATCAGTCCCTGATTAGGGGGGAAACAATGCGTTGAAACTGGCTTGGAGTTTCAGAGTTGAGTTTAGGCTGCTGGATAGGCTGATCTGAGGTTATCTGAGCCAGTAAGATCACCGTTGTAGTCTCCAGCTCCTAGAGCATTATTGAGTGTTCAGGCTTTTGTTCCAGCCCAGCACTAACACACTTTTTAGTCTGGACCATGATAGGCTGATTGGGGTTTTTTAGTGCTGGGCTGAAACAAAAGCCTGCACCCCTCTGACCCTACAGTATGAAGCTCCGTGTCTGCTTTCTCTCTCTGGACTATGAGAATCCTCTTGTTCTTAACGTTCCTCTGACTTCTGCTCTGTCAGCGTTCTCTATTGAAACAGGGGGCATAACGATCTCGCTCACTGAAGAAGGCAAGCAGCAAGAATGCACTTAGCCAAATGTTTTGGAAATGTTACTTTTTGTTGTTGTTGTTGGTGGGAATGTGATTATCCAAATTGTCCATGCGTTTCAGTTTTCTGCCCCCATTCATTTCATTAGTGTCACATAGTATAGTGTAGTGTGGAAGTTCAATAGCTGTATGTCTGACCCAAATAGCACCCAATCCCCCTGGGCTGGGTAGATGGTCAACCAGGTTTAGACTCTGGGGCTGGGTAGACACTCTATGTTACCACAGAATTTACTGTATCACACAGGCATGGCCACCTTGATCTTGAAGTAGTTAGTTATTTCGTTGCATGGGTAACCTCCGTATTATTTTCTAGTCTATTTGTATTCGATTTGCCGTTTTAAAGCACAATCGCGATATTGCAGCGGTGAAACGAGTTGATGCCATATGTTGGCAGATTGATTCTCCTGTACTGATCGGGTTTTAGAACGTCTTCATGCTGACTACTAGCAAACGGTATGTTTCAGTTGTTATGGGAGATGGATACTTTCATATTCGTCACAGGACATGTTGCTTCTGGAATCTCCAATGGCCTCTTTCCACTGTAACCACAGCCCTGGTCTGGCCTGAGACATTCCACTTTAACCACAGCCCTGGTCTGACCTGAGACTTTCCCTGGGCTTAAACCCTGGGGTCTGACCTGAGACTTTCCCTGGGCTTAAACCCTGGGGGTCTGACCTGAGACTTTCCCTGGGCTTAAACCCCTTGGGTCTGGCCTGAGACTTTCCCTGGGCTAAAAACTCTGGTGTTTCACCAAATGCAGTTAGAATTGGACCACCATCTCCTAGCCTGGTCCCAGATTTGTACATCTCCTAGCCTGGTCCCAGATCTGTTTGTACTGTCTTGACAATCACCGTAGGCTACCGGTTTCCTACTCTGCTGATGAGACGAAGAATAGGATGATGTGGTTCTGTTTACTTCTGTCTGTCAAATCTGTTGTTGATACACGCTTATAAATATGGATATGGCTGATATCGGAGTTGTCCCAAATGGCACCCTATTCCCTATATAGTGCACTACTTTTGACCAGGGCCTTATTGGGGGGGGGGGATAGGGTGTCATTTGGGACACACACACACACACTGGCATTTGTTTTTAATGACAAGGAGAGGAAGGAAAAGTAACAGCAATAAGGAATACAGCTTCCTGAACGAGACGTCGCTGTATTCCACTAGAACAGAATGTGAGAAATATATTACATCCTGTATTGAAACATTTCAGATGTGTTATTGGAAGACAAGACCGTATAAAAAGAACATTTCACCTTTCAGATTCAATATTGTGTTGTTCCAGGAGTTAGAAACAATTATTCAATATAATAATAATAATAATAATAATGCATGTAAATTTAAAGTTTACTATTTGCTTTAAAGTTTGCAGTTAGCTGACTAGTAGATGAGTGAAATTCTTTTGGAATTCTAGTCAATTCAGAAAGTAAACCCAATTTACTATTCCAAGTTGTCCTCATCTTAAAAAAGCGTTGGAAATGGAGATTTCAGTGTACTTCCTGAATTGACTGAAATTGACCCCAACCCTGATAGTAGCACAGTATGTGAAGGCTTGAACCTGATTAGGGGGAACATACTGTTTCGACTGCTTCGTGATGTACCCAACTATCTGTGAATGAGACACTGCCTGCCTTGCAGTTCTAGTGGACCAAAGTATCAAGTGTCTCTGGAGGGTGTGTCCCAAAAAAAAGAATCGCACCCTATTCCCTAATATAGTGCACTACTTTCTTTTTCATGCTGGCTTGGACAAGGCTACTCTGGTCAAAAGTAGTGCACTATGTAGGGAATAAAAGCCTCAGTCTAACAGAGAAGGGTCTGCTTGGGATCCATTCTGTCTATTTCAATTGTACAAATGTTATATTATTTTTTAAACATGTTACCATGTATATTTATGAAGTTTGCTAGATACCATTTTGCTTTATGACGCCTAATTTATTTAAAGTTTGATGATGATATTGTAGGTATTTAATCTATAAGCAGTGGGAAAACAAAAAGGTTGGACAAACTTCTGTTTAAAAAAAAAAAAAAAAAAATGTTTTTTTGTTTTCATATGAATTGTATTGTACTATGAAGCAGAATAATCCACAGCTGGAAACTGTGCCATAGCAGAAGAAATTAAAGCTTTATCAAACCATACCAAGGTGTACAGTCTTCATTGTATACTAATTGTGTTTATACTAGTATTGTATACATGTGACTGACAAAATAAAGGAAGTACTTAAGTAAATGAGGTAAACAAAGTATGTTGACTGCAGGTGCTTCCACACAGGTGTGTTTAACTTTAGTTCTAAGCCTTGTGATTGGCCGTCTCTAACATGGCTTTAACTTTAGTTCTAAGCCTTGTGATTGGCCGTCTCTAACATGGCTTTAACTTTAGTTCTAAGCCTTGTGATAAGACTCACTAGACTATATGAAGAGAACGGTTCAGAATATTAGGGATCATTGAAAGAAAGCCCACATTCATCTCCTGGTAGATTTAAAAATACTCTAATCTTTTATATTATTTAGGTTAGGAAAGTATTTATAAATAATAATGAAAACGACTTGAGGGCCTTTTACGGACTAAATATATTGATTAATCAAAAATACAGGGGTTTGATTCCTCCTGAAAGTTGCCATGTTTAATTGATAAATCCACAAAATACTGGAAGGTGAGAAAAGTGTACAACAGGGGTTGACCAGTAGTCCTATAAATCTACCCTGATAATCCTCACTAATCATGGAACTGTGATGACAACAGTCCTATAAATCTACCCTGATAATCCTCACTAATCATGGAACTGTGATGACAACGGTCCTATAAATCTGCCCTGATAATCCTCACTAATCATGGAACTGTGATGACAACGGTCCTATAAATCTACCCTGATAATCCTCACTAATCATGGAACTGTGATGACAACGGTCCTATTAATCTACCCTGATAATCCTCACTAATCATGGAACTGTGATGACAACAGTCCTATAAATCTACCCTGATAATCCTCACTAATCATGGAACTGTGATGACAACAGTCCTATAAATCTACCCTGATAATCCTCACTAATCATGGAACTGTGACGTCAACAGTCCTATAAATCTACCCTGATAATCCTCACTAATCATGGAACTGTGACGACAACGGTCCTATAAATCTACCCTGATAATCCTCACTAATCATGGAACTGTGATGACAACGGTCCTATAAATCTACCCTGATAATCCTCACTAATCATGGAACTGTGATGACAACGGTCCTATAAATCTACCCTGATAATCCTCACTAATCATGGAACTGTGATGACAACGGTCCTATTAATCTACCCTGATAATCCTCACTAATCATGGAACTGTGATGACAACAGTCCTATAAATCTACCCTGATAATCCTCACTAATCATGGAACTGTGATGACAACAGTCCTATAAATCTACCCTGATAATCCTCACTAATCATGGAACTGTGATGACAACAGTCCTATAAATCTACCCTGATAATCCTCACTAATCATGGAACTGTGATGACAACAGTCCTATAAATCTACCCTGATAATCCTCACTAATCATGGAACTGTGATGACAACAGTCCTATAAATCTACCCTGATAATCCTCACTAATCATGGAACTGTGATGACAACAGTCCTATAAATCTACCCTGATAATCCTCACTAATCATGGAACTGTGATGACAACAGTCCTATAAATCTACCCTGATAATCCTCACTAATCATGGAACTGTGATGACAACAGTCCTATAAATCTACCCTGATAATCCTCACTAATCATGGAACTGTGATGACAACAGTCCTATAAATCTACCCTGATAATCCTCACTAATCATGGAACTGTGATGACAACAGTCCTATAAATCTACCCTGATAATCCTCACTAATCATGGAACTGTGATGACAACAGTCCTATAAATCTACCCTGATAATCCTCACTAATCATGGAACTGTGATGACAACAGTCCTATAAATCTACCCTGATAATCCTCACTAATCATGGAACTGTGAAGACAACGGTCCTATAAATCTACCCTGATAATCCTCACTAATCATGGAACTGTGATGACAACGGTCCTATAAATCTACCCTGATAATCCTCACTAATCATGGAACTGTGATGACAACGGTCCTATAAATCTACCCTGATAATCCTCACTAATCATGGAACTGTGATGACAACGGTCCTATAAATCTACCCTGATAATCCTCACTAATCATGGAACTGTGATGACAACGGTCCTATAAATCTACCCTGATAATCCTCACTAATCATGGAACTGTGATGACAACGGTCCTATAAATCTACCCTGATAATCCTCACTAATCATGGAACTGTGATGACAACAGTCCTATAAATCTACCCTGATAATCCTCACTAATCATGGAACTGTGATGACAACAGTCCTATAAATCTACCCTGATAATCCTCACTAATCATGGAACTGTGATGACAACGGTCCTATAAATCTACCCTGATAATCCTCACTAATCATGGAACTGTGATGACAACGGTCCTATAAATCTACCCTGATAATCCTCACTAATCATGGAACTGTGATGACAACGGTCCTATAAATCTACCCTGATAATCCTCACTAATCATGGAACTGTGATGACAACGGTCCTATAAATCTACCCTGATAATCCTCACTAATCATGGAACTGTGATGACAACGGTCCTATAAATCTACCCTGATAATCCTCACTAATCATGGAACTGTGATGACAACGGTCCTATAAATCTACCCTGATAATCCTCACTAATCATGGAACTGTGATGACAACGGTCCTATAAATCTACCCTGATAATCCTCACTAATCATGGAACTGTGATGACAACGGTCCTATAAATCTACCCTGATAATCCTCACTAATCATGGAACTGTGATGACAACGGTCCTATAAATCTACCCTGATAATCCTCACTAATCATGGAACTGTGATGACAACAGTCCTATAAATCTACCCTGATAATCCTCACTAATCATGGAACTGTGATGACAACAGTCCTATAAATCTACCCTGATAATCCTCACTAATCATGGAACTGTGATGACAACAGTCCTATAAATCTACCCTGATAATCCTCACTAATCATGGAACTGTGATGACAACAGTCCTATAAATCTACCCTGATAATCCTCACTAATCATGGAACTGTGATGACAACAGTCCTATAAATCTACCCTGATAATCCTCACTAATCATGGAACTGTGATGACAACAGTCCTATAAATCTACCCTGATAATCCTCACTAATCATGGAACTGTGATGACAACAGTCCTATAAATCTACCCTGATAATCCTCACTAATCATGGAACTGTGATGACAACAGTCCTATAAATCTACCCTGATAATCCTCACTAATCATGGAACTGTGATGACAACAGTCCTATAAATCTACCCTGATAATCCTCACTAATCATGGAACTGTGATGACAACAGGCCTATAAATCTACCCTGATAATCCTCACTAATCATGGAACTGTGATGACAACGGTCCTATAAATCTACCCTGATAATCCTCACTAATCATGGAACTGTGATGACAACGGTCCTATAAATCTACCCTGATAATCCTCACTAATCATGGAACTGTGATGACAACGGTCCTATAAATCTACCCTGATAATCCTCACTAATCATGGAACTGTGACTGACAACGGTCCTATAAATCTACCCTGATAATCCTCACTAATCATGGAACTGTGACGACAACGGTCCTATAAATCTACCCTGATAATCCTCACTAATCATGGAACTGTGACGACAACGGTCCTATAAATCTACCCTGATAATCCTCACTAATCATGGAACTGTGACGACAACGGTCCTATAAATCTACCCTGATAATCCTCACTAATCATGGAACTGTGATGACAACGGTCCTATAAATCTACCCTGATAATCCTCACTAATCATGGAACTGTGATGACAACAGTCCTATAAATCTACCCTGATAATCCTCACTAATCATGGAACTGTGATGACAACAGTCCTATAAATCTACCCTGATAATCCTCACTAATCATGGAACTGTGATGACAACAGTCCTATAAATCTACCCTGATAATCCTCACTAATCATGGAACTGTGATGACAACAGTCCTATAAATCTACCCTGATAATCCTCACTAATCATGGAACTGTGATGACAACAGTCCTATAAATCTACCCTGATAATCCTCACTAATCATGGAACTGTGATGACAACAGTCCTATAAATCTACCCTGATAATCCTCACTAATCATGGAACTGTGATGACAACGGTCCTATAAATCTACCCTGATAATCCTCACTAATCATGGAACTGTGATGACAACGGTCCTATAAATCTACCCTGATAATCCTCACTAATCATGGAACTGTGATGACAACGGTCCTATAAATCTACCCTGATAATCCTCACTAATCATGGAACTGTGATGACAACGGTCCTATAAATCTACCCTGATAATCCTCACTAATCATGGAACTGTGATGACAACGGTCCTATAAATCTACCCTGATAATCCTCACTAATCATGGAACTGTGATGACAACGGTCCTATAAATCTACCCTGATAATCCTCACTAATCATGGAACTGTGATGACAACAGGTCCTATAAATCTACCCTGATAATCCTCACTAATCATGGAACTGTGATGACAACAGTCCTATAAATCTACCCTGATAATCCTCACTAATCATGGAACTGTGATGACAACAGTCCTATAAATCTACCCTGATAATCCTCACTAATCATGGAACTGTGATGACAACAGTCCTATAAATCTACCCTGATAATCCTCACTAATCATGGAACTGTGATGACAACAGTCCTATAAATCTACCCTGATAATCCTCACTAATCATGGAACTGTGATGACAACAGTCCTATAAATCTACCCTGATAATCCTCACTAATCATGGAACTGTGATGACAACAGTCCTATAAATCTACCCTGATAATCCTCACTAATCATGGAACTGTGATGACAACAGTCCTATAAATCTACCCTGATAATCCTCACTAATCATGGAACTGTGATGACAACAGTCCTATAAATCTACCCTGATAATCCTCACTAATCATGGAACTGTGATGACAACAGTCCTATAAATCTACCCTGATAATCCTCACTAATCATGGAACTGTGATGACAACAGTCCTATAAATCTACCCTGATAATCCTCACTAATCATGGAACTGTGATGACAACAGTCCTATAAATCTACCCTGATAATCCTCACTAATCATGGAACTGTGATGACAACGGTCCTATAAATCTACCCTGATAATCCTCACTAATCATGGAACTGTGATGACAACGGTCCTATAAATCTACCCTGATAATCCTCACTAATCATGGAACTGTGACTGACAACGGTCCTATAAATCTACCCTGATAATCCTCACTAATCATGGAACTGTGACGACAACGGTCCTATAAATCTACCCTGATAATCCTCACTAATCATGGAACTGTGACGACAACGGTCCTATAAATCTACCCTGATAATCCTCACTAATCATGGAACTGTGACTGACAACGGTCCTATAATCTACCCTGATAATCCTCACTAATCATGGAACTGTGATGACAACGGTCCTATAAATCTACCCTGATAATCCTCACTAATCATGGAACTGTGATGACAACAGGTCCTATAAATCTACCCTGATAATCCTCACTAATCATGGAACTGTGATGACAACAGTCCTATAAATCTACCCTGATAATCCTCACTAATCATGGAACTGTGATGACAACAGTCCTATAAATCTACCCTGATAATCCTCACTAATCATGGAACTGTGATGACAACAGTCCTATAAATCTACCTGATAATCCTCACTAATCATGGAACTGTGATGACAACAGTCCTATAAATCTACCTGATAATCCTCCACTAATCATGGAACTGTGATGACAACAGTCCTATAATCTACCCTGATAATCCTCACTAATCATGGAACTGTGATGACAACAGTCCCTATAAATCTACCTGATAATCCTCACTAATCATGGAACTGTGAGACAACAGTCCTATAATCTACCCGATAATCTCACTAATCATGGAACTGTGATGACAACAGTCCTATAGAATCTACCCTGATAATCCTCACTAATCATGGAACTGTGACGACAACAGTCCTATAAAATCTACCCTGATAATCCTCACTAATCATGGAACTGTGATGACAACAGTCCTAAATATATCTACCCTGATAATCCTCACTAATCATTGAACTGTGATGACAACGGTCCTATAAATCTACCCTGATAATCCTCACTAATCATGGAACTGTGATGACAACGGTCCTATAAATCTACCCTGATAATCCTCACTAATCATGGAACTGTGATGACAACGGTCCTATAAATCTACCCTGATAATCCTCACTAATCATGGAACTGTGATGACAACGGTCCTATAAATCTACCCTGATAATCCTCACTAATCATGGAACTGTGATGACAACGGTCCTATAAATCTACCCTGATAATCCTCACTAATCATGGAACTGTGATGACAACGGTCCTATAAATCTACCCTGATAATCCTCACTAATCATGGAACTGTGATGACAACGGTCCTATAAATCTACCCTGATAATCCTCACTAATCATGGAACTGTGATGACAACGGTCCTATAAATCTACCCTGATAATCCTCACTAATCATGGAACTGTGATGACAACGGTCCTATAAATCTACCCTGATAATCCTCACTAATCATGGAACTGTGATGACAACGGTCCTATAAATCTACCCTGATAATCCTCACTAATCATGGAACTGTGACGACAACGGTCCTATAAATCTACCCTGATAATCCTCACTAATCATGGAACTGTGACGACAACGGTCCTATAAATCTACCCTGATAATCCTCACTAATCATGGAACTGTGACGACAACGGTCCTATAAATCTACCCTGATAATCCTCACTAATCATGGAACTGTGACGACAACAGTCCTATAAATCTACCCTGATAATCCTCACTAATCATGGAACTGTGACGACAACAGTCCTATAAATCTACCCTGATAATCCTCACTAATCATGGAACTGTGACGACAACAGTCCTATAAATCTACCCTGATAATCCTCACTAATCATGGAACTGTGACGACAACAGTCCTATAAATCTACCCTGATAATCCTCACTAATCATGGAACTGTGATGACAACAGTCCTATAAATCTACCCTGATAATCCTCACTAATCATGGAACTGTGATGACAACAGTCCTATAAATCTACCCTGATAATCCTCACTAATCATGGAACTGTGACGACAACAGTCCTATAAATCTACCCTGATAATCCTCACTAATCATGGAACTGTGATGACAACAGTCCTATAAATCTACCCTGATAATCCTCACTAATCATGGAACTGTGATGACAACAGTCCTATAAATCTACCCTGATAATCCTCACTAATCATGGAACTGTGATGACAACAGTCCTATAAATCTACCCTGATAATCCTCACTAATCATGGAACTGTGATGACAACAGTCCTATAAATCTACCCTGATAATCCTCACTAATCATGGAACTGTGATGACAACAGTCCTATAAATCTACCCTGATAATCCTCACTAATCATGGAACTGTGATGACAACAGTCCTATAAATCTACCCTGATAATCCTCACTAATCATGGAACTGTGATGACAACAGTCCTATAAATCTACCCTGATAATCCTCACTAATCATGGAACTGTGATGACAACAGTCCTATAAATCTACCCTGATAATCCTCACTAATCATGGAACTGTGATGACAACAGTCCTATAAATCTACCCTGATAATCCTCACTAATCATGGAACTGTGATGACAACAGTCCTATAAATCTACCCTGATAATCCTCACTAATCATGGAACTGTGATGACAACAGTCCTATAAATCTACCCTGATAATCCTCACTAATCATGGACTGTGATGACAACAGTCCTATAAATCTACCCTGATAATCCTCACTAATCATGGAACTGTGATGACAACAGTCCTATAAATCTACCCTGATAATCCTCACTAATCATGGAACTGTGATGACAACAGTCCTATAAATCTACCCTGATAATCCTCACTAATCATGGAACTGTGATGACAACAGTCCTATAAATCTACCCTGATAATCCTCACTAATCATGGAACTGTGATGACAACAGGTCCTATAAATCTACCCTGATAATCCTCACTAATCATGGAACTGTGATGACAACAGTCCTATAAATCTACCCTGATAATCCTCACTAATCATGGAACTGTGATGACAACAGTCCTATAATCTACCCTGATAATCCTCACTAATCATGGAACTGTGATGACAACAGTCCTATAAATCTACCCTGATAATCCTCACTAATCATGGAACTGTGATGACAACAGTCCTATAAATCTACCCTGATAATCCTCACTAATCATGGAACTGTGACGACAACAGTCCTATAAATCTACCCTGATAATCCTCACTAATCATGGAACTGTGACGACAACGGTCCTATAAATCTACCCTGATAATCCTCACTAATCATGGAACTGTGACGACAACGGTCCTATAAATCTACCCTGATAATCCTCACTAATCATGGAACTGTGACGACAACGGTCCTATAAATCTAACCCTGATAATCCTCACTAATCATGGAACTGTGACGACAACGGTCCTATATCTACCTGATAATCCTCACTAATCATGGAAACTGTGACGACAACGGTCCTATAAATCTACCCTGATAATCCTCACTAATCATGGAACTGTGACGACAACAGGTCCTATAAATCTACCCTGATAATCCTCACTAATCATGGAACTGTGACGACAACAGTCCTATAAATCTACCCTGATAATCCTCACTAATCATGGAACTGTGACTGACAACAGTCCTATAAATCTACCCTGATAATCCTCACTAATCATGGAACTGTGATGACAACAGTCCTATAAATCTACCCTGATAATCCTCACTAATCATGGAACTGTGATGACAACAGTCCTATAAATCTACCCTGATAATCCTCACTAATCATGGAACTGTGACTGACAACAGTCCTATAAATCTACCCTGATAATCCTCACTAATCATGGAACTGTGACGACAACAGTCCTATAAATCTACCCTGATAATCCTCACTAATCATGGAACTGTGACGACAACAGTCCTATAAATCTACCCTGATAATCCTCACTAATCATGGAACTGTGACGACAACAGTCCTATAAATCTACCCTGATAATCCTCACTAATCATGGAACTGTGACGACAACAGTCCTATAAATCTACCCTGATAATCCTCACTAATCATGGAACTGTGATGACAACAGTCCTATAAATCTACCCTGATAATCCTCGACGAATTCAATGGAACTGTGATGACAACAGTCCTATAAATCCTACCCTGATAATCCTCACTAAATCATGGAACTGGTGAATGACAACAGTCCCTATAAATCTACCCTGATAATCCTCACTAATCATGGAACGGTGGATGAACAACAGTCCTAATAATCGAACCTGATCAATCCTCACTAATCATGGAAACGGGTGATGACAACAGGTCCTATAAATCATACCCTGATAATCCTCAACTAATCATGGACATGGACCTGTGATGACAAACAGTCCTATAAATCTAACCCTGATAAGTCCTCACTAATCATGAACTGTGTGACAACAGTTCCTATAAATCTACCCTGGAGTAATACTCTCACTAATCATGGAACTGTTGATGACAACAGTCCTATAAATCTAATCTACTGATAATCCTCACTAATCATGGAACTGTGATGACAACAGTCCTATAAATCTACCCTGATAATCCTCACTAATCATGGAACTGTGATGACAACAGTCCTATAAATCTACCCTGATAATCCTCACTAATCATGGAACTGTGATGACAACAGTCCTATAAATCTACCCTGATAATCCTCACTAATCATGGAACTGTGATGACAACAGTCCTATAAATCTACCCTGATAATCCTCACTAATCATGGAACTGTGATGACAACAGTCCTATAATCTACCCTGATAATCCTCACTAATCATGGAACTGTGATGACACAGTCCTATAAATCTACCCTGATAATCCTCACTAATCATGGAACTGTGATGACAACAGTCCTATAAATCTACCCTGATAATCCTCACTAATCATGGAACTGTGATGACAACAGTCCTATAAATCTACCCTGATAATCCTCACTAATCATGGAACTGTGATGACAACAGTCCTATAAATCTACCCTGATAATCCTCACTAATCATGGAACTGTGATGACAACAGTCCTATAAATCTACCCTGATAATCCTCACTAATCATGGAACTGTGATGACAACGGTCCTATAAATCTACCCTGATAATCCTCACTAATCATGGAACTGTGATGACAACGGTCCTATAAATCTACCCTGATAATCCTCACTAATCATGGAACTGTGATGACAACGGTCCTATAAATCTACCCTGATAATCCTCACTAATCATTGGAACTGTGATGACAACGGTCCTATAAATCTACCCTGATAATCCTCACTAATCATGGAACTGTGATGACAACGGTCCTATAAATCTACCCTGATAATCCTCACTAATCATGGAACTGTGACGACAACGGTCCTATAAATCTACCCTGATAATCCTCACTAATCATGGAACTGTGACGACAACGGTCCTATAAATCTACCCTGATAATCCTCACTAATCATGGAACTGTGACGACAACGGTCCTATAAATCTACCCCTGATAATCCTCACTAATCATGGAACTGTGACGACAACGGTCCTATAAATCTACCCTGATAATCCTCACTAATCATGGAACTGTGACGACAACGGTCCTATAAATCTACCCTGATAATCCTCACTAATCATGGAACTGTGACGACAACAGTCCTATAAATCTACCCTGATAATCCTCACTAATCATGGAACTGTGATGACAACAGTCCTATAAATCTACCCTGATAATCCTCACTAATCATGGAACTGTGATGACAACAGTCCTATAAATCTACCCTGATAATCCTCACTAATCATGGAACTGTGATGACAACAGTCCTATAAATCTACCCTGATAATCCTCACTAATCATGGAACTGTGATGACAACAGTCCTATAAATCTACCCTGATAATCCTCACTAATCATGGAACTGTGATGACAACAGTCCTATAAATCTACCCTGATAATCCTCACTAATCATGGAACTGTGATGACAACAGTCCTATAAATCTACCCTGATAATCCTCACTAATCATGGAACTGTGATGACAACAGTCCTATAAATCTACCCTGATAATCCTCACTAATCATGGAACTGTGATGACAACAGTCCTATAAATCTACCCTGATAATCCTCACTAATCATGGAACTGTGATGACAACAGTCCTATAAATCTACCCTGATAATCCTCACTAATCATGGAACTGTGATGACAACAGTCCTATAAATCTACCCCTGATAATCCTCACTAATCATGGAACTGTGATGACAACAGTCCTATAAATCTACCCTGATAATCCTCACTAATCATGGAACTGTGATGACAACAGTCCTATAAATCTACCCTGATAATCCTCACTAATCATGGAACTGTGATGACAACGGTCCTATAAATCTACCCTGATAATCCTCACTAATCATGGAACTGTGATGACAACGGTCCTATAAATCTACCCTGATAATCCTCACTAATCATGGAACTGTGATGACAACGGTCCTATAAATCTACCCTGATAATCCTCACTAATCATGGAACTGTGATGACAACGGTCCTATAAATCTACCCTGATAATCCTCACTAATCATGGAACTGTGATGACAACAGTCCTATAAATCTACCCTGATAATCCTCACTAATCATGGAACTGTGATGACAACAGTCCTATAAATCTACCCTGATAATCCTCACTAATCATGGAACTGTGATGACAACAGTCCTATAAATCTACCCTGATAATCCTCACTAATCATGGAACTGTGATGACAACAGTCCTATAAATCTACCCTGATAATCCTCACTAATCATGGAACTGTGATGACAACAGTCCTATAAATCTACCCTGATAATCCTCACTAATCATGGAACTGTGATGACAACAGTCCTATAAATCTACCCTGATAATCCTCACTAATCATGGAACTGTGATGACAACAGTCCTATAAATCTACCCTGATAATCCTCACTAATCATGGAACTGTGATGACAACAGTCCTATAAATCTACCCTGATAATCCTCACTAATCATGGAACTGTGATGACAACAGTCCTATAAATCTACCCTGATAATCCTCACTAATCATGGAACTGTGATGACAACGGTCCTATAAATCTACCCTGATAATCCTCACTAATCATGGAACTGTGATGACAACAGTCCTATAAATCTACCCTGATAATCCTCACTAATCATGGAACTGTGATGACAACGGTCCTATAAATCTACCCTGATAATCCTCACTAATCATGGAACTGTGATGACAACGGTCCTATAAATCTACCCTGATAATCCTCACTAATCATGGAACTGTGATGACAACGGTCCTATAAATCTACCCTGATAATCCTCACTAATCATGGAACTGTGATGACAACGGTCCTATAAATCTACCCTGATAATCCTCACTAATCATGGAACTGTGACGACAACGGTCCTATAAATCTACCCTGATAATCCTCACTAATCATGGAACTGTGACGACAACGGTCCTATAAATCTACCCTGATAATCCTCACTAATCATGGAACTGTGATGACAACGGTCCTATAAATCTACCCTGATAATCCTCACTAATCATGGAACTGTGATGACAACGGTCCTATAAATCTACCCTGATAATCCTCACTAATCATGGAACTGTGATGACAACAGTCCTATAAATCTACCCTGATAATCCTCACTAATCATGGAACTGTGATGACAAACGTCCTATAAATCTACCCTGATAATCCTCACTAATCATGGAACTGTGATGACAACAGTCCTATAAATCTACCCTGATAATCCTCACTAATCATGGAACTGTGATGACAACAGTCCTATAAATCTACCCTGATAATCCTCACTAATCATGGAACTGTGATGACAACAGTCCTATAAATCTACCCTGATAATCCTCACTAATCATGGAACTGTGATGACAACAGTCCTATAAATCTACCCTGATAATCCTCACTAATCATGGAACTGTGATGACAACAGTCCTATAAATCTACCCTGATAATCCTCACTAATCATGGAACTGTGATGACAACAGTCCTATAAATCTACCCTGATAATCCTCACTAATCATGGAACTGTGATGACAACAGTCCTATAAATCTACCCTGATAATCCTCACTAATCATGGAACTGTGATGACAACAGTCCTATAAATCTACCCTGATAATCCTCACTAATCATGGAACTGTGATGACAACAGTCCTATAATCTACCCTGATAATCCTCACTAATCATGGAACTGTGATGACAACGTCCTATAAATCTACCCTGATAATCCTCACTAATCATGGAACTGTGATGACAACAGGTCCTATAAATCTACCCTGATAATCCTCACTAATCATGGAACTGTGATGACAACGGTCCTATAAATCTACCCTGATAATCCTCACTAATCATGGAACTGTGATGACAACGGTCCTATAAATCTACCCTGATAATCCTCACTAATCATGGAACTGTGATGACAACGGTCCTATAAATCTACCCTGATAATCCTCACTAATCATGGAACTGTGATGACAACGGTCCTATAAATCTACCCTGATAATCCTCACTAATCATGGAACTGTGATGAACAACGGTCCTATAAATCTACCCTGATAATCCTCACTAATCATGGAACTGTGATGACAACGGTCCTATAAATCTACCCTGATAATCCTCACTAATCATGGAACTGTGATGACAACAGTCCTATAAATCTACCCTGATAATCCTCACTAATCATGGAACTGTGATGACAACAGTCCTATAAATCTACCCTGATAATCCTCACTAATCATGGAACTGTGATGACAACAGTCCTATAAATCTACCCTGATAATCCTCACTAATCATGGAACTGTGATGACAACAGTCCTATAAATCTACCCTGATAATCCTCACTAATCATGGAACTGTGATGACAACAGTCCTATAAATCTACCCTGATAATCCTCACTAATCATGGAACTGTGATGACAACAGTCCTATAAATCTACCCTGATAATCCTCACTAATCATGGAACTGTGATGACAACGGTCCTATAAATCTACCCTGATAATCCTCACTAATCATGGAACTGTGATGACAACGGTCCTATAAATCTACCCTGATAATCCTCACTAATCATGGAACTGTGATGACAACGGTCCTATAAATCTACCCTGATAATCCTCACTAATCATGGAACTGTGATGACAACGGTCCTATAAATCTACCCTGATAATCCTCACTAATCATGGAACTGTGATGACAACAGTCCTATAAATCTACCCTGATAATCCTCACTAATCATGGAACTGTGATGACAACAGTCCTATAAATCTACCCTGATAATCCTCACTAATCATGGAACTGTGATGACAACAGTCCTATAAATCTACCCTGATAATCCTCACTAATCATGGAACTGTGATGACAACAGTCCTATAAATCTACCCTGATAATCCTCACTAATCATGGAACTGTGATGACAACAGTCCTATAAATCTACCCTGATAATCCTCACTAATCATGGAACTGTGATGACAACAGTCCTATAAATCTACCCTGATAATCCTCACTAATCATGGAACTGTGATGACAACGGTCCTATAAATCTACCCTGATAATCCTCACTAATCATGGAACTGTGATGACAACGGTCCTATAAATCTACCCTGATAATCCTCACTAATCATGGAACTGTGACGACAACGGTCCTATAAATCTACCCTGATAATCCTCACTAATCATGGAACTGTGACGACAACGGTCCTATAAATCTACCCTGATAATCCTCACTAATCATGGAACTGTGACGACAACGGTCCTATAAATCTACCCTGATAATCCTCACTAATCATGGAACTGTGACGACAACGGTCCTATAAATCTACCCTGATAATCCTCACTAATCATGGAACTGTGATGACAACGGTCCTATAAATCTACCCTGATAATCCTCACTAATCATGGAACTGTGATGACAACAGTCCTATAAATCTACCCTGATAATCCTCACTAATCATGGAACTGTGATGACAACAGTCCTATAAATCTACCCTGATAATCCTCACTAATCATGGAACTGTGATGACAACAGTCCTATAAATCTACCCTGATAATCCTCACTCTAGAATCCTACCTGATAATCCTCACTAATCATGGAACTGTGATGACAACAGTCCTATAAATCTACCCTGATAATCCTCACTAATCATGGAACTGTGATGACAACAGTCCTATAAATCTACCCTGATAATCCTCACTAATCATGGAACTGTGATGACAACAGTCCTATAAATCTACCCTGATAATCCTCACTAATCATGGAACTGTGATGACAACAGTCCTATAAATCTACCCTGATAATCCTCACTAATCATGGAACTGTGATGACAACAGTCCTATAAATCTACCCTGATAATCCTCACTAATCATGGAACTGTGATGACAACAGTCCTATAAATCTACCCTGATAATCCTCACTAATCATGGAACTGTGATGACAACAGTCCTATAAATCTACCCTGATAATCCTCACTAATCATGGAACTGTGATGACAACAGTCCTATAAATCTACCCTGATAATCCTCACTAATCATGGAACTGTGATGACAACGGTCCTATAATCTACCCTGATAATCCTCACTAATCATGGAACTGTGATGACAACGGTCCTATAAATCTTACCCTGATAATCCTCACTAATCATGAACTGTGATGACAACGGTCCTATAAATCTACCCTGATAATCCTCACTAATCATGGAACTGTGACGACAACGGTCATATAAATCTACCCTGATAATCCTCACTAATCATGGAACTGTGACGACAACGGGCCCTATAAATCTACCCTGATAATCCTCACTAATCATGGAACTGTGACGACAACGTCCTATAAATCTACCCTGATAATCCTCACTAATCATGGAACTGTGACGACAACGGGCCTATAAATCTACCCTGATAATCCTCACTAATCATGGAACTGTGACGACAACGGTCCTATAAATCTACCCTGATAATCCTCACTAATCATGGAACTGTGACGACACAACAGTCCTATAAATCTACCCTGATAATCCTCACTAATCATGGAACTGTGACGACAACAGTCCTATAAATCTACCCTGATAATCCTCACTAATCATGGAACTGTGACGACAACAGTCCTATAAATCTACCCTGATAATCCTCACTAATCATGGAACTGTGACGACAACAGTCCTATAAATCTACCCTGATAATCCTCACTAATCATGGAACTGTGACGACAACAGTCCTATAAATCTACCCTGATAATCCTCACTAATCATGGAACTGTGACGACAACAGTCCTATAAATCTACCCTGATAATCCTCACTAATCATGGAACTGTGACGACAACAGTCCTATAAATCTACCCTGATAATCCTCACTAATCATGGAACTGTGACGACAACAGTCCTATAAATCTACCCTGATAATCCTCACTAATCATGGAACTGTGACGACAACGGTCCTATAAATCTACCCTGATAATCCTCACTAATCATGGAACTGTGACGACAACAGTCCTATAAATCTACCCTGATAATCCTCACTAATCATGGAACTGTGACGACAACAGTCCTATAAATCTACCCTGATAATCCTCACTAATCATGGAACTGTGACGACAACAGTCCTATAAATCTACCCTGATAATCCTCACTAATCATGGAACTGTGACGACAACAGTCCTATAAATCTACCCTGATAATCCTCACTAATCATGGAACTGTGACGACAACAGTCCTATAAATCTACCCTGATAATCCTCACTAATCATGGAACTGTGACGACAACAGTCCTATAAATCTACCCTGATAATCCTCACTAATCATGGAACTGTGATGACAACAGTCCTATAAATCTACCCTGATATCCTCACTAATCATGGAACTGTGATGACAACAGTCCTATAAATCTACCCTGATAATCCTCACTAATCATGGAACTGTGATGACAACAGTCCTATAAATCTACCCTGATAATCCTCACTAATCATGGAACTGTGATGACAACAGTCCTATAAATCTACCCTGATAATCCTCACTAATCATGGAACTGTGATGACAACAGTCCTATAAATCTACCCTGATAATCCTCACTAATCATGGAACTGTGATGACAACAGTATAAATCTACCCTGATAATCCTCACTAATCATGGAACTGTGATGACAACAGTCCTATAAATCTACCCTGATAATCCTCACTAATCATGGAACTGTGATGACAACAGTCCTATAAATCTACCCTGATAATCCTCACTAATCATGGAACTGTGATGACAACAGTCCTATAAATCTACCCTGATAATCCTCACTAATCATGGAACTGTGATGACAACAGTCCTATAAATCTACCCTGATAATCCTCACTAATCATGGAACTGTGATGACAACAGTCCTATAAATCTACCCTGATAATCCTCACTAATCATGGAACTGTGATGACAACAGTCCTATAAATCTACCCTGATAATCCTCACTAATCATGGAACTGTGATGACAACAGTCCTATAAATCTACCCTGATAATCCTCACTAATCATGGAACTGTGATGACAACGGTCCTATAAATCTACCCTGATAATCCTCACTAATCATGGAACTGTGATGACAACGGTCCTATAAATCTACCCTGATAATCCTCACTAATCATGGAACTGTGATGACAACGGTCCTATAAATCTACCCTGATAATCCTCACTAATCATGGAACTGTGATGACAACGGTCCTATAAATCTACCCTGATAATCCTCACTAATCATGGAACTGTGATGACAACGGTCCTATAAATCTACCCTGATAATCCTCACTAATCATGGAACTGTGATGACAACGGTCCTATAAATCTACCCTGATAATCCTCACTAATCATGGAACTGTGATGACAACGGTCCTATAAATCTACCCTGATAATCCTCACTAATCATGGAACTGTGATGACAACGGTCCTATAAATCTACCCTGATAATCCTCACTAATCATGGAACTGTGATGACAACGGTCCTATAAATCTACCCTGATAATCCTCACTAATCATGGAACTGTGATGACAACGGTCCTATAAATCTACCCTGATAATCCTCACTAATCATGGAACTGTGACGACAACGGTCCTATAAATCTACCCTGATAATCCTCACTAATCATGGAACTGTGACGACAACGGTCCTATAAATCTACCCTGATAATCCTCACTAATCATGGAACTGTGACGACAACAGTCCTATAAATCTACCCTGATAATCCTCACTAATCATGGAAACTGTGACGACAACAGTCCTATAAATCTACCCTGATAATCCTCACTAATCATGGAACTGTGACGACAACAGTCCTATAAATCTACCCTGATAATCCTCACTAATCATGGAACTGTGACGACAACAGTCCTATAAATCTACCCTGATAATCCTCACTAATCATGGAACTGTGATGACAACAGTCCTATAAATCTACCCTGATAATCCTCACTAATCATGGAACTGTGATGACAACAGTCCTATAAATCTACCCTGATAATCCTCACTAATCATGGAACTGTGATGACAACAGTCCTATAAATCTACCCTGATAATCCTCACTAATCATGGAACTGTGATGACAACAGTCCTATAAATCTACCCTGATAATCCTCACTAATCATGGAACTGTGATGACAACAGTCCTATAAATCTACCCTGATAATCCTCACTAATCATGGAACTGTGATGACAACAGTCCTATAAATCTACCCTGATAATCCTCACTAATCATGGAACTGTGATGACAACAGTCCTATAAATCTACCCTGATAATCCTCACTAATCATGGAACTGTGATGACAACAGTCCTATAAATCTACCCTGATAATCCTCACTAATCATGGAACTGTGATGACAACAGTCCTATAAATCTACCCTGATAATCCTCACTAATCATGGAACTGTGATGACAACAGTCCTATAAATCTACCCTGATAATCCTCACTAATCATGGAACTGTGATGACAACAGTCCTATAAATCTACCCTGATAATCCTCACTAATCATGGAACTGTGATGACAACAGTCCTATAAATCTACCCTGATAATCCTCACTAATCATGGAACTGTGATGACAACAGTCCTATAAATCTACCCTGATAATCCTCACTAATCATGGAACTGTGACGACAACAGTCCTATAAATCTACCCTGATAATCCTCACTAATCATGGAACTGTGATGACAACAGTCCTATAAATCTACCCTGATAATCCTCACTAATCATGGAACTGTGATGACAACAGTCCTATAAATCTACCCTGATAATCCTCACTAATCATGGAACTGTGATGACAACAGTCCTATAAATCTACCCTGATAATCCTCACTAATCATGGAACTGTGATGACAACAGTCCTATAAATCTACCCTGATAATCCTCACTAATCATGGAACTGTGATGACAACAGTCCTATAAATCTACCCTGATAATCCTCACTAATCATGGAACTGTGATGACAACAGTCCTATAAATCTACCCTGATAATCCTCACTAATCATGGAACTGTGATGACAACAGTCCTATAAATCTACCCTGATAATCCTCACTAATCATGGAACTGTGATGACAACAGTCCTATAAATCTACCCTGATAATCCTCACTAATCATGGAACTGTGATGACAACAGTCCTATAAATCTACCCTGATAATCCTCACTAATC
The DNA here is from genome assembly GCF_901001165.1 of Salmo trutta. Classification (NCBI taxonomy): domain Eukaryota; kingdom Metazoa; phylum Chordata; class Actinopteri; order Salmoniformes; family Salmonidae; genus Salmo; species Salmo trutta. The sequence goes on along the minus strand of NC_042971.1, from coordinate 63,615,509 downwards.
ATGGAACTGTGATGACAACAGTCCTATAAATCTACCCTGATAATCCTCACTAATCATGGAACTGTGATGACAACAGTCCTATAAATCTACCCTGATAATCCTCACTAATCATGGAACTGTGATGACAACAGTCCTATAAATCTACCCTGATAATCCTCACTAATCATGGAACTGTGATGACAACAGTCCTATAAATCTACCCTGATAATCCTCACTAATCATGGAACTGTGATGACAACAGTCCTATAAATCTACCCTGATAATCCTCACTAATCATGGAACTGTGATGACAACAGTCCTATAAATCTACCCTGATAATCCTCACTAATCATGGAACTGTGATGACAACGGTCCTATAAATCTACCCTGATAATCCTCACTAATCATGGAACTGTGATGACAACGGTCCTATAAATCTACCCTGATAATCCTCACTAATCATGGAACTGTGATGACAACGGTCCTATAAATCTACCCTGATAATCCTCACTAATCATGGAACTGTGATGACAACGGTCCTATAAATCTACCCTGATAATCCTCACTAATCATGGAACTGTGATGACAACGGTCCTATAAATCTACCCTGATAATCCTCACTAATCATGGAACTGTGATGACAACGGTCCTATAAATCTACCCTGATAATCCTCACTAATCATGGAACTGTGATGACAACGGTCCTATAAATCTACCCTGATAATCCTCACTAATCATGGAACTGTGATGACAACGGTCCTATAAATCTACCCTGATAATCCTCACTAATCATGGAACTGTGATGACAACAGTCCTATAAATCTACCCTGATAATCCTCACTAATCATGGAACTGTGATGACAACAGTCCTATAAATCTACCCTGATAATCCTCACTAATCATGGAACTGTGATGACAACAGTCCTATAAATCTACCCTGATAATCCTCACTAATCATGGAACTGTGATGACAACAGTCCTATAAATCTACCCTGATAATCCTCACTAATCATGGAACTGTGATGACAACAGTCCTATAAATCTACCCTGATAATCCTCACTAATCATGGAACTGTGATGACAACAGTCCTATAAATCTACCCTGATAATCCTCACTAATCATGGAACTGTGATGACAACAGTCCTATAAATCTACCCTGATAATCCTCACTAATCATGGAACTGTGATGACAACAGTCCTATAAATCTACCCTGATAATCCTCACTAATCATGGAACTGTGATGACAACAGTCCTATAAATCTACCCTGATAATCCTCACTAATCATGGAACTGTGATGACAACAGTCCTATAAATCTACCCTGATAATCCTCACTAATCATGGAACTGTGATGACAACGGTCCTATAAATCTACCCTGATAATCCTCACTAATCATGGAACTGTGATGACAACGGTCCTATAAATCTACCCTGATAATCCTCACTAATCATGGAACTGTGATGACAACGGTCCTATAAATCTACCCTGATAATCCTCACTAATCATGGAACTGTGATGACAACGGTCCTATAAATCTACCCTGATAATCCTCACTAATCATGGAACTGTGATGACAACGGTCCTATAAATCTACCCTGATAATCCTCACTAATCATGGAACTGTGATGACAACGGTCCTATAAATCTACCCTGATAATCCTCACTAATCATGGAACTGTGATGACAACGGTCCTATAAATCTACCCTGATAATCCTCACTAATCATGGAACTGTGATGACAACGGTCCTATAAATCTACCCTGATAATCCTCACTAATCATGGAACTGTGATGACAACGGTCCTATAAATCTACCCTGATAATCCTCACTAATCATGGAACTGTGATGACAACGGTCCTATAAATCTACCCTGATAATCCTCACTAATCATGGAACTGTGATGACAACGGTCCTATAAATCTACCCTGATAATCCTCACTAATCATGGAACTGTGATGACAACGGTCCTATAAATCTACCCTGATAATCCTCACTAATCATGGAACTGTGATGACAACGGTCCTATAAATCTACCCTGATAATCCTCACTAATCATGGAACTGTGATGACAACAGTCCTATAAATCTACCCTGATAATCCTCACTAATCATGGAACTGTGATGACAACAGTCCTATAAATCTACCCTGATAATCCTCACTAATCATGGAACTGTGATGACAACAGTCCTATAAATCTACCCTGATAATCCTCACTAATCATGGAACTGTGATGACAACAGTCCTATAAATCTACCCTGATAATCCTCACTAATCATGGAACTGTGATGACAACAGTCCTATAAATCTACCCTGATAATCCTCACTAATCATGGAACTGTGATGACAACAGTCCTATAAATCTACCCTGATAATCCTCACTAATCATGGAACTGTGATGACAACGGTCCTATAAATCTACCCTGATAATCCTCACTAATCATGGAACTGTGATGACAACGGTCCTATAAATCTACCCTGATAATCCTCACTAATCATGGAACTGTGATGACAACGGTCCTATAAATCTACCCTGATAATCCTCACTAATCATGGAACTGTGATGACAACGGTCCTATAAATCTACCCTGATAATCCTCACTAATCATGGAACTGTGATGACAACGGTCCTATAAATCTACCCTGATAATCCTCACTAATCATGGAACTGTGATGACAACGGTCCTATAAATCTACCCTGATAATCCTCACTAATCATGGAACTGTGATGACAACGGTCCTATAAATCTACCCTGATAATCCTCACTAATCATGGAACTGTGATGACAACAGTCCTATAAATCTACCCTGATAATCCTCACTAATCATGGAACTGTGATGACAACAGTCCTATAAATCTACCCTGATAATCCTCACTAATCATGGAACTGTGATGACAACAGTCCTATAAATCTACCCTGATAATCCTCACTAATCATGGAACTGTGATGACAACAGTCCTATAAATCTACCCTGATAATCCTCACTAATCATGGAACTGTGATGACAACAGTCCTATAAATCTACCCTGATAATCCTCACTAATCATGGAACTGTGATGACAACAGTCCTATAAATCTACCCTGATAATCCTCACTAATCATGGAACTGTGATGACAACAGTCCTATAAATCTACCCTGATAATCCTCACTAATCATGGAACTGTGATGACAACAGTCCTATAAATCTACCCTGATAATCCTCACTAATCATGGAACTGTGATGACAACAGTCCTATAAATCTACCCTGATAATCCTCACTAATCATGGAACTGTGATGACAACAGTCCTATAAATCTACCCTGATAATCCTCACTAATCATGGAACTGTGATGACAACAGTCCTATAAATCTACCCTGATAATCCTCACTAATCATGGAACTGTGATGACAACAGTCCTATAAATCTACCCTGATAATCCTCACTAATCATGGAACTGTGATGACAACAGTCCTATAAATCTACCCTGATAATCCTCACTAATCATGGAACTGTGATGACAACAGTCCTATAAATCTACCCTGATAATCCTCACTAATCATGGAACTGTGATGACAACAGTCCTATAAATCTACCCTGATAATCCTCACTAATCATGGAACTGTGATGACAACAGTCCTATAAATCTACCCTGATAATCCTCACTAATCATGGAACTGTGATGACAACAGTCCTATAAATCTACCCTGATAATCCTCACTAATCATGGAACTGTGATGACAACGGTCCTATAAATCTACCCTGATAATCCTCACTAATCATGGAACTGTGATGACAACGGTCCTATAAATCTACCCTGATAATCCTCACTAATCATGGAACTGTGATGACAACGGTCCTATAAATCTACCCTGATAATCCTCACTAATCATGGAACTGTGATGACAACGGTCCTATAAATCTACCCTGATAATCCTCACTAATCATGGAACTGTGATGACAACGGTCCTATAAATCTACCCTGATAATCCTCACTAATCATGGAACTGTGATGACAACGGTCCTATAAATCTACCCTGATAATCCTCACTAATCATGGAACTGTGATGACAACGGTCCTATAAATCTACCCTGATAATCCTCACTAATCATGGAACTGTGATGACAACGGTCCTATAAATCTACCCTGATAATCCTCACTAATCATGGAACTGTGATGACAACGGTCCTATAAATCTACCCTGATAATCCTCACTAATCATGGAACTGTGATGACAACGGTCCTATAAATCTACCCTGATAATCCTCACTAATCATGGAACTGTGATGACAACGGTCCTATAAATCTACCCTGATAATCCTCACTAATCATGGAACTGTGATGACAACGGTCCTATAAATCTACCCTGATAATCCTCACTAATCATGGAACTGTGACGACAACAGTCCTATAAATCTACCCTGATAATCCTCACTAATCATGGAACTGTGATGACAACAGTCCTATAAATCTACCCTGATAATCCTCACTAATCATGGAACTGTGATGACAACAGTCCTATAAATCTACCCTGATAATCCTCACTAATCATGGAACTGTGATGACAACAGTCCTATAAATCTACCCTGATAATCCTCACTAATCATGGAACTGTGATGACAACAGTCCTATAAATCTACCCTGATAATCCTCACTAATCATGGAACTGTGATGACAACAGTCCTATAAATCTACCCTGATAATCCTCACTAATCATGGAACTGTGATGACAACGGTCCTATAAATCTACCCTGATAATCCTCACTAATCATGGAACTGTGATGACAACGGTCCTATAAATCTACCCTGATAATCCTCACTAATCATGGAACTGTGATGACAACGGTCCTATAATCTACCCTGATAATCCTCACTAATCATGGAACTGTGATGACAACGGTCCTATAAATCTACCCTGATAATCCTCACTAATCATGGAACTGTGATGACAACGGTCCTATAAATCTACCCTGATAATCCTCACTAATCATGGAACTGTGATGACAACGGTCCTATAAATCTACCCTGATAATCCTCACTAATCATGGAACTGTGATGACAACGGTCCTATAAATCTACCCTGATAATCCTCACTAATCATGGAACTGTGATGACAACGGTCCTATAAATCTACCCTGATAATCCTCACTAATCATGGAACTGTGATGACAACAGTCCTATAAATCTACCCTGATAATCCTCACTAATCATGGAACTGTGATGACAACAGTCCTATAAATCTACCCTGATAATCCTCACTAATCATGGAACTGTGATGACAACAGTCCTATAAATCTACCCTGATAATCCTCACTAATCATGGAACTGTGATGACAACAGTCCTATAAATCTACCCTGATAATCCTCACTAATCATGGAACTGTGATGACAACAGTCCTATAAATCTACCCTGATAATCCTCACTAATCATGGAACTGTGATGACAACAGTCCTATAAATCTACCCTGATAATCCTCACTAATCATGGAACTGTGATGACAACAGTCCTATAAATCTACCCTGATAATCCTCACTAATCATGGAACTGTGATGACAACAGTCCTATAAATCTACCCTGATAATCCTCACTAATCATGGAACTGTGATGACAACAGTCCTATAAATCTACCCTGATAATCCTCACTAATCATGGAACTGTGATGACAACAGTCCTATAAATCTACCCTGATAATCCTCACTAATCATGGAACTGTGATGACAACAGTCCTATAAATCTACCCTGATAATCCTCACTAATCATGGAACTGTGAAGACAACAGTCCTATAAATCTACCCTGATAATCCTCACTAATCATGGAACTGTGATGACAACAGTCCTATAAATCTACCCTGATAATCCTCACTAATCATGGAACTGTGATGACAACAGTCCTATAAATCTACCCTGATAATCCTCACTAATCATGGAACTGTGATGACAACAGTCCTATAAATCTACCCTGATAATCCTCACTAATCATGGAACTGTGATGACAACGGTCCTATAAATCTACCCTGATAATCCTCACTAATCATGGAACTGTGATGACAACGGTCCTATAAATCTACCCTGATAATCCTCACTAATCATGGAACTGTGATGACAACGGTCCTATAAATCTACCCTGATAATCCTCACTAATCATGGAACTGTGATGACAACGGTCCTATAAATCTACCCTGATAATCCTCACTAATCATGGAACTGTGATGACAACGGTCCTATAAATCTACCCTGATAATCCTCACTAATCATGGAACTGTGATGACAACGGTCCTATAAATCTACCCTGATAATCCTCACTAATCATGGAACTGTGATGACAACGGTCCTATAAATCTACCCTGATAATCCTCACTAATCATGGAACTGTGATGACAACGGTCCTATAAATCTACCCTGATAATCCTCACTAATCATGGAACTGTGACGACAACGGTCCTATAAATCTACCCTGATAATCCTCACTAATCATGGAACTGTGATGACAACAGTCCTATAAATCTACCCTGATAATCCTCACTAATCATGGAACTGTGATGACAACAGTCCTATAAATCTACCCTGATAATCCTCACTAATCATGGAACTGTGATGACAACAGTCCTATAAATCTACCCTGATAATCCTCACTAATCATGGAACTGTGATGACAACAGTCCTATAAATCTACCCTGATAATCCTCACTAATCATGGAACTGTGATGACAACAGTCCTATAAATCTACCCTGATAATCCTCACTAATCATGGAACTGTGATGACAACAGTCCTATAAATCTACCCTGATAATCCTCACTAATCATGGAACTGTGATGACAACAGTCCTATAAATCTACCCTGATAATCCTCACTAATCATGGAACTGTGATGACAACAGTCCTATAAATCTACCCTGATAATCCTCACTAATCATGGAACTGTGATGACAACAGTCCTATAAATCTACCCTGATAATCCTCACTAATCATGGAACTGTGATGACAACAGTCCTATAAATCTACCCTGATAATCCTCACTAATCATGGAACTGTGATGACAACAGTCCTATAAATCTACCCTGATAATCCTCACTAATCATGGAACTGTGATGACAACAGTCCTATAAATCTACCCTGATAATCCTCACTAATCATGGAACTGTGATGACAACAGTCCTATAAATCTACCCTGATAATCCTCACTAATCATGGAACTGTGATGACAACAGTCCTATAAATCTACCCTGATAATCCTCACTAATCATGGAACTGTGATGACAACGGTCCTATAAATCTACCCTGATAATCCTCACTAATCATGGAACTGTGACGACAACGGTCCTATAAATCTACCCTGATAATCCTCACTAATCATGGAACTGTGATGACAACGGTCCTATAAATCTACCCTGATAATCCTCACTAATCATGGAACTGTGATGACAACGGTCCTATAAATCTACCCTGATAATCCTCACTAATCATGGAACTGTGATGACAACGGTCCTATAAATCTACCCTGATAATCCTCACTAATCATGGAACTGTGATGACAACGGTCCTATAAATCTACCCTGATAATCCTCACTAATCATGGAACTGTGATGACAACAGTCCTATAAATCTACCCTGATAATCCTCACTAATCATGGAATTGTGATGACAACGGTCCTATAAATCTACCCTGATAATCCTCACTAATCATGGAACTGTGATGACAACGGTCCTATAAATCTACCCTGATAATCCTCACTAATCATGGAACTGTGATGACAACGGTCCTATAAATCTACCCTGATAATCCTCACTAATCATGGAACTGTGATGACAACAGTCCTATAAATCTACCCTGATAATCCTCACTAATCATGGAATTGTGATGACAACAGTCCTATAAATCTACCCTGATAATCCTCACTAATCATGGAACTGTGATGACAACAGTCCAGTCATCATGAACCTCCAGACTCCAGGTTTAATCTGCTACATATGGTCTGCGTTCCATAATGATTCCAATAGGCTACATGTCCCAGATTATTGCACAACTTGTAATACGTTAGCCTAATATGATCCACTATTGCTAGCAATCCTCAGGAACAACCAGGGGTACAACTTTCAGTGGGGATGGGGACATGTCGGTGTGCTTTAGGACCGTACAGACGCCTCCGAGCGGTTGGGTAAGCTGTTTTGAAGTTGAAGTGTTTATTCAACTGGGTTTAGGACTCAGTGAAGACAAAGCTTCTAAGGGAAGGCTGGCTGGACCGGCATGGGAGAGTTGAGCATAGTTCAGTGTGTACGTGTTGCGCTCTTCCACTGAGTTGTAAAAGGAAGCAGAACAGAAACTGGCTACTCTTTAGTTGACTGATGTAGCTGGCAAAGTAACTGCTGTTTAACAGAAAAAAAACAAATCAGGAACAAACACAGGAACGAGACAGAGGAAAGATAAACTAACGATGCAAAGGAAATGAACTATGAAGTCAGTGACAGTTGTAAATGTACAGTAGGTGGAAAAAACTGACGACATAATGAAAACATTCTAGAAATCAGAAATCAACTCAGTAGTTTTGGTGCTATACTGTCATTTTCACATGGCAACAGAAGCGTATAGCTTGGGTCTCCAGATTTCATCCCTGAAAGGTTATAAGGCCACTATTTCATAAACAGCCCTGGGGTAAAAGGTGATGTGTTAATATGCTTTGGTTTGCTGCCATATGACTGGTTTCACATTTGTCTCCAGCGATCCTAAGGTAAAACAATTGTAATTTATATTTACAATCCCCTTATCCAAACGGATTACTCATGTACCAAGCTCCTATCAATAGCTCTTATCCATCCGTAAATTACAGAGCAGGAGAATGTTGTTTCTTTCGTAAAGAAAGTAGATGCTGGTGCACTGGGAACCGACAGGTTGGTCCACCTGATTCATCGCTTGTAAAGGTGGTGGAACTTAAGTCAAGGTAGACACGCCTCCACCACACCTCCATTAATACAGTGTATCTGTAGACACGCCTCCACCACACACCTTCATTAATACAGTGTATCTGTAGACACGCCTCCACCACACCTTCATTAATACAGTGTATCTGTAGACACGCCTCCATTAATACAGTGTATCTGTAGACACGCCTCCTCCACACCTCCATTAATACAGTGTATCTGTAGACACACCTCCATTAATACAGTGTATCTGTAGACACGCCTCCATTAATACAGTGTATCTGTAGACACGCCTCCACCACACCTCCATTAATACAGTGTATCTGTAGACACACCTCCATTAATACAGTGTATCTGTAGACATGCCTCCACCACACCTCCATTAATACAGTGTATCTGTAGACACGCCTCCTCCACACCTCCATTAATACAGTGTATCTGTAGACACACCTCCATTAATACAGTGTATCTGTAGACACACCTCCATTAATACAGTGTATCTGTAGACACGCCTCCATTAATACAGTGTATCTGAAGACACGCCTCCATTAATACATTGTATCTGTAGACACACCTCCATTAATACAGTGTATCTGAAGACACGCCTCCATTAATACAGTGTATCTGTAGACACACCTCCATTAATACAGTGTATCTGTAGACACGCCTCCATTAATACAGTGTATCTGTAGACACGCCTCCATTAATACAGTGTATCTGAAGACACGCCTCCACCACACCTCCATTAATACAGTGCATCTGTAGACACGCCTCCATTAATACAGCGTATCTGTAGACACGCCTCCATTAATACAGTGTTTCTGTAGACACGCCTCCACCACACCTCCATTAATACAGTGTATCTGTAGACACGCCTCCACCACACCTTCATTAATACAGTGTATCTGTAGACACACCTCCACTAATACAGTGTATCTGTAGACACGCCTCCATTAATACAGTGTGTCTGTAGACACGCCTCCACCACACCTCCATTAATACAGTGTATCTGTAGACACGCCTCCACCACACCTCCATTAATACAGTGTATCTGTAGACATGCCTCCATTAATACAGTGTATCTGTAGACACGCCTCCATTAATACAGTGTATCTGTAGACACGCCTCCATTAATACAGTGTTTCTGTAGACACGCCTCCACCACGCCTCCATTAATACAGTGTGTCTGTAGACACGCCTCCACCACACCTCCATTAATACAGTGTATCTGTAGACACGCCTCCATTAATACAGTGTGTCTGTAGACACACCAACATTAATACAGTGTATCTGAAGACACGCCTCCATTAATACAGTGTGTCTGTAGACACGCCTCCACCACGCCTCCATTAATACAGTGTGTCTGTAGACACGCCTCCACCACACCTCCATTAATACAGTGTATCTGTAGACACGCCTCCATTAAAACAGTGTATCTGTAGACACACCTCCATTAATACAGTGTATCTGTAGACACGCCTCCTCCACACCTCCATTAATACAGTGTATCTGAAGACACGCCTCCTCCACACCTCCATTAATACAGTGTATCTGTAGACACGCCTCCATTAAAACAGTGTATCTGTAGACACGCCTCCATTAATACAGTGTATCTGTAGACACACCTCCATTAATACAGTGTATCTGTAGACACGCCTCCATTAAAACAGTGTATCTGTAGACACGCCTCCATTAATACAGTGTATCTGTAGACACACCTCCATTAGTACAGTGTATCTGTAGACACGCCTCCATTAATACAGTGTATCTGTAGACACACCTCCATTAATACAGTGTATCTGTAGACACGCCTCCACCACACCTCTATTAATACAGTGTATCTGTAGACACGCCTCCATTAATACAGTGTATCTGTAGACATGCCTCCATTAATACAGTGTATCTGTAGACATTAATACTGTGTTTCTGTAGACACGCCTCCATTAATACAGTGTATCTGTAGACACGCCTCCACCACACCTCCATTAATACAGTGTATCTGTAGACACACCTCCATTAATACAGTGTATCTGTAGACACGCCTCCATTAATACAGTGTATCTGTAGACACACCTCCATTAATACAGTGTATCTGTAGACACACCCCCATTAATACAGTGTATCTGTAGACACGCCTCCACCACACCTCCATTAATACAGTGTATCTGTAGACACGCCTCCATTAATACAGTGTATCTGTAGACACACCTCCATTAATACAGTGTATCTGTAGACACACCTCCATTAATACAGTGTATCTGTAGACACACCTCCATTAATACAGTGTATCTGAAGACACGCCTCCACCACGCCTCTATTAATACAGTGTATCTGTAGACACGCCTCCACCACGCCTCCATTAATACAGTGTATCTGTAGACACGCCTCCATTAATACAGTGTATCTGTAGATACACCTCCATTAATACAGTGTATCTGAAGACACGCCTCCACCACGCCTCCATTAATACAGTGTATCTGTAGACACGCCTCCACCACGCCTCCATTAATACAGTGTATCTGTAGACACACCTCCATTAATACAGTGTATCTGTAGACACACCTCCATTAACACAGTGTATCTGTAGACACACCTCCATTAATACAGTGTATCTGTAGACACACCTCCATTAATACAGTGTATCTGTAGACACGCCCCCATTAATACAGTGTATCTGTAGACACGCCTCCACCACACCTCCATTAATACAGTGTATCTGTAGACACACCTCCATTAATACAGTGTATCTGTAGACACGCCCCCATTAATACAGTGTATCTGTAGACACGCCTCCATTAATACAGTGTATCTGTAGACACACCTCCATTAATACAGTGTATCTGTAGACACGCCCCCATTAATACAGTGTATCTGTAGACACGCCTCCATTAATACAGTGTATCTGTAGACACACCTCCTCTACACCTCCATTAATACAGTGTATCTGTAGACACACCTCCTCTACACCTTCATGTATTTGATCTCCACCCCAAACGAATAGCGGGTGAATAGCGGGTGAATAGCGGGTGAATAGCGGGTGAATAGCGGGTGAATAGCGGGTGAATAGCGGGTGAATAGCGGGTGAATAGCGGGTGAATAGGGGGTGAATAGCGGGTGAATAGGGGGTGAATAGCGGGTGAATAGCGGGTGAATAGCGGGTGAATAGCGGGTGAATAGCGGGTGAATAGCGGGTGAATAGCGGGTGAATAGCATGGTATTCTCAGGCTTAAGTTGAAGGTCAGAATCCTCGTTGAGAGAAAAGTGCATAAAAAGGGAATTAAGTTCCATTTACACTCAGTTACCTGTGTTCTGAATCCCCCCTCGCCCCATACTGCTACCTTCCCAATACACGGAGAGAATACTTCAGTAGTTCAGTCTGTGAACTTAGTTACACCAGAGATCACATGATAAAACGTGTGTTCAGTCAATATGGTTTCCACATAATGTCAACGTGATGTGGTCTACAGCTTGATACGCTGAACCAACGGGGGAATAGACGTCCAGTGACTCGGTTCTGTATGAAGCCAATACGACAACCGAGTAACGCAGTTAAACACATGAAGATATTTTATACTCTAGATTCATTGAGAAAAACAAAGATCAGACTATAGAAACCTGAAAGGTGAAAATATGTTACAAAGCTGTTTAAAAGTTTGAAGCGCATGGTCACGTGTATTAGCCTTACACTGGCTATACATCCCATGTGTATTACACTGGCTATACATCCCATGTGTATTAGCCTTACACTGGCTATACATCCCATGTTTATTACACTGGCTATACATCCCATGTGTATTACACTGGCTATACATCCCATGTTTATTACACTGGCTATACATCCCATGTGTATTACACTGGCTATACATCCCATGTGTATTACACTGGCTATACATCCCATGTGTATTACACTGGCTATGCATCCCATGTTTATTACACTGGCTATACATCCCATGTGTATTACACTGGCTATACATCCCATGTGTATTACACTGGCTATACATCCCATGTTTATTACACTGGCTATACATCCCATGTGTATTACACTGGCTATACATCCCATGTGTATTACACTGGCTATACATCCCATGTGTATTACACTGGCTATACATCCCATGTTTATTACACTGGCTATACATCCCATGTTTATTAGCATTACACTGGCTATACATCCCATGTGTATTACACTGGCTATACATCCCATGTTTATTACACTGGCTATACATCCCATGTTTATTAGCATTACACTGGCTATACATCCCATGTGTATTACACTGGCTATACATCCCATGTTTATTAGTATTACACTGGCTATACATCCCATGTGTATTACACTGGCTATACATCCCATGTGTATTACACTGGCTATACATCCCATGTGTATTACACTAGCTATACATCCCATGTGTATACACCTGGCTATACATCCATGTTTATTACACTGGCTATACATCCCATGTTTATTACACTGGCTATACATCCCATGTGTATTACACTGGCTATACATCCCATGTGTATTACACTGGCTATACATCCCATGTGTATTACACTGGCTATACATCCCATGTGTATTACACTGGCTATACATCCCATGTTTATTACACTGGCTATACATCCCATGTGTATTACACTGGCTATACATCCCATGTGTATTACACTGGCTATACATCCCATGTGTATTACACTGGCTATACATCCCATGTGTATTACACTGGCTATACATCCCATGTGTATTACACTGGCTATACATCCCATGTGTATTACACTGGCAATACATCCCATGTGTATTACACTGGCTATACATCCCATGTGTATTACACTGGCTATACATCCCATGTTTATTACACTGGCTATACATCCCATGTTTATTACACTGGCTATACATCCCAGGTTTATTAGCATTACACTGGCTATACATCCCATGTGTATTACACTGGCTATACATCCCATGTGTATTACACTGGCTATACATCCCATGTTTATTACACTGGCTATACATCCCATGTGTATTACACTGGCTATACATCCCATGTTATTAGCATTACACTGGCTATACATCCCATGTTTATTAGCATACACTGGCTATACATCCCATGTTTTATTACACTGGCTATACATCCCATGTGTATTACACTGGCTATACATCCATGTGTATTAGCATTACACTGGCTATACATCCCATGTGTATTAGCATTACACTGGCTATACATCCCATGTGTATTAGCATTACACTGGCTATACATCCCATGTGTATTACACTGGCTATACATCCCATGTGTATTACACTGGCTATACATCCCATGTGTATTACACTGGCTATACATCCCATGTTTATTACACTGGCTATACATCCCATGTGTATTACACTGGCTATACATCCCATGTTTATTACACTGGCTATACATCCCATGTGTATTACACTGGCTATACATCCCATGTGTATTACACTGGCTATACATCCCATGTTTATTACACTGGCTATACATCCCATGTTTATTACACTGGCTATACATCCCATGTGTATTACACTGGCTATACATCCCATGTTTATTACACTAGCTATACATCCCATGTTTATTACACTGGCTATACATCCCATGTTTATTACACTGGCTATACATCCCATGTGTATTACACTGGCTATACATCCCATGTGTATTAGCATTACACTGGCTATACATCCCATGTGTATTAGCATTACACTGGCTATACATCCCATGTGTTTTACACTGGCTATACATCCCATGTGTATTACACTGGCTATACATCCCATGTGTATTACACTGGCTATACATCCCATGTTTATTACACTGGCTATACATCCCATGTTTATTACACTGGCTATACATCCCATGTGTATTACACTGGCTATACATCCCATGTGTATTACACTGGCTATACATCCCATGTGTATTACACTGGCTATACATCCCATGTGTATTACACTGGCTATACATCCCATGTTTATTACACTGGCTATACATCCCATGTGTATTACACTGGCTATACATCCCATGTTTATTACACTGGCTATACATCCCATGTTTATTACACTAGCTATACATCCCATGTTTATTAGCATTACACTGGCTATACATCCCATGTGTATTACACTGGCTATACATCCCATGTGTATTACACTGGCTATACATCCCATGTTTATTACACTGGCTATACATCCCATGTGTATTACACTGGCTATACATCCCATGTTTATTAGCATTACACTGGCTATACATCCCATGTGTATTACACTGGCTATACATCCCATGTTTATTAGCATTACACTGGCTATACATCCCATGTTTATTAGCATTACACTGGCTATACATCCCATGTTTATTACACTGGCTATACATCCCATGTGTATTACACTGGCTATACATCCCATGTGTATTAGCATTACACTGGCTATACATCCCATGTGTATTACACTGGCTATACATCCCATGTGTATTACACTGGCTATACATCCCATGTTTATTACACTGGCTATACATCCCATGTGTATTACACTGGCTATACATCCCATGTGTATTACACTGGCTATACATCCCATGTGTATTACACTGGCTATACATCCCATGTGTATTACACTGGCTATACATCCCATTGTATTACACTGGCTATACATCCCATGTTTATTACACTGGCTATACATCCCATGTGTATTACACTGGCTATACATCCCATGTTTATTACACTGGCTATACATCCCATGTTTATTACACTAGCTATACATCCCATGTTTATTAGCATTACACTGGCTATACATCCGATGTGTATTACACTGGCTATACATCCCATGTGTATTACACTGGCTATACATCCGATGTTCATTACACTGGCTATACATCCATGTGTATTACACTGGCTATACAATCCCATGTTTATTAGCATTACACTGGCTATACATCCCATGTGTATTACACTGGCTATACATCCATGTTTATTAGCAATTACACTGGCTATACATCCCATGTTTATTAGCATTACACTGGCTATACATCCCATGTTTATTACACTGGCTATACATCCCATGTGTATTACACTGGCTATACATCCCATGTGTATTAGCATTACACTGGCTATACATCCCATGTGTATTACACTGGCTATACATCCCATGTGTATTACACTGGCTATACATCCCATGTGTATTACACTGGCTATACATCCCATGATTATTACACTGGCTATACATCCCATGTTTATTACACTGGCTATACATCCCATGTTTATTACACTAACTATACATCCCATGTTTATTAGCATTACACTGGCTATACATCCCATGTTTATTACACTGGCTATACATCCCATGTTTATTAGCATTACACTGGCTATACATCTCATGTTTATTACACTGGCTATACATCCCATGTGTATTACACTGGCTATACATCCCATGTGTATTACACTGGCTATACATCCCATGTTTATTACACTGGCTATACATCTCATGTGTATTACACTGGCTATACATCCCATGTTTATTAGCATTACACTGGCTATACATCCCATGTTTTATACACTGGCTATACATCCCATGTTTATTACACTGGCTATACATCCCATGTGTATTACACTGGCTATACATCCCATGTGTATTACACTGGCTATACATCCCATGTGTATTACACTGGCTATACATCCCATGTGTATTACACTGGCTATACATCCCATGTGTATTACACTGGCTATACATCCCATGTTTATTACACTGGCTATACATCCCATGTTTATTACACTGGCTATACATCCCATGTTTATTACACTGGCTATACATCCCATGTTTATTACACTGGCTATACATCCCATGTTTATTAGCATTACACTGGCTATACATCCCATGACCAGACCTGTATCCGCAATGTAGCGCACTACTTTTGAGCAGGGAATAGGGGGCCATTGTGATTGATGGGTCCTGGTCAAAAGTAGTGCACTACATAGGGAATAGGGGGGGCCATTTGTGTTGATTGGTCCTGGTCAAATTAGTTCACTACATAGGAATAGGGGCCATTTGTGTTGATGGGCCCTGGTCAAATGTAGTGCACTACATAGGGAATAGGGGGCCATTTGTGTTGATGGGTCCTGGTGAAATGTAGTGCACTACATAGGGAATAGGGGGCCATTTGTGTTGATGGGCCCTGGTCAAATGTAGTGCACTACATAGGGAATAGGGGGCCATTTGTGTTGATGGGCCCTGGTCAAAAGTAGTGCACTACATAGGGAATAGGGGGCCATTTGTGTTGATGGGCCCTGGTCAAATGTAGTGTACTACATAGGGAATAGGGGGCCATTTGGGTTGATGGGCCCTGGTCAAAAGTAGTGCACTACATAGGGAATAGGGGGCCATTTGTGTTGATGGGCCCTGGTCAAAAGTAGTGCACTACATAGGGAATAGGGGGCCATTTGTGTTGATGGGTCCTGGTCAAAAGTAGTGCACTACATGGGGAATAGGGGGCCATTTGTGATGTAGTTATGATCTGCTAAGATTAAGACTAATCATGTGTAAAAAAAATTCAAGCCAGAATAGCATTTTTCCCAGATTATGTAAATCCCATATCCCACTAGTTTACACTTCAGGCCATAACACAACAATATATATATTTTTTAAATGTAGAATCAGTGCTATTTCTCATTCAATTTGTACAATTAGTTTTTATTTCTAATTCAATACATTCATGCGATGCAGGTATCTTTGTAGAGTTATCATGAAACGTTTGCCTTTACTAATATACTTAACACTGGTCATCCAGGTTGTATCACATCCGGCGGTGAGTCCCACAGGGCGGCGCACAATAGGCCTCAGTGTCGTTCGGGTTTGGCCGGGGTAGGCCGTCATTGTAAATAATAATAAAAATGTAAATGTTCATATTTATTGTTGTTTTGCAGTGAAGGCCACAGAAAAATGACAATGTGTTGCAGCCTTGTGAGAATCCGTAGGCGAGCGAGTAAACTCTAACTGCCATCCGTTCTATTGGCTAACTTGCAATCATTGGAAAATAATATTGATGACCTACGATTAAGATTATTCTACCAACGGGACATTAAAAAACTGTAATATCTTATGTTTCACCGAGACGTGGCTGAACGACGACATGGATAATAAAGAGCTGGAGGGGTTTTCCGTGCACCAGCAGAACAGAGACGCTACGTCTGGTAAGACGAGGGGTGGGGGTGTGTGTCTATTTGTCAATAACAGCTGGTACGTGATGTCTAATATTAAAGAAGTCTTGAGGTATTGCTCGCCTGAGGTAGAGTACCTTATGATAAGCTGTAGACCACACTATCTACCAAGAGAGTTCTCATCTATATTATTCATAGCCGTCTATTTTATAGATGCTACACTACAGGACTGTTTTGCTGCACAGACTGAAATATGTTCCGGGATTCATCCAATGGCATTGAGGAGTACACCACCTCAGTCATCAGCTTCATCAATAAGAGCATCGATGACATCGTCCCCACAGTGACTGTACGTACATATCCCAACCAGAAGCCATGGATTACAGGCAACATCCGCATCGAGCTAAAGGCTAGAGCTGCCGCTTTCAAGGAGCGGGACACTAATCCGGTCGCTTATAAGAAATCCTGCTATGCCCTCAGACGAACCGTCAAACAAGCAAAGTGTCAATACAGGATTAAAATGGAATCCTACTACACCGGCTCTGATGCGCGAGGCAAGCAACACTGAAGCATGCACGAGAGCACCAGCTGTTCTGGATGACTGTGTGATAATGCTCTCAGTCGCCAATGTGAGCAAGACCTTTAAACAGGTCAACGGGTTTTTTACTTTAGTTTGTTTGGTAAATATTTTCTTAACTCTCTTTGAACTGCAGTTGGTTAAGGGCTCGTAAGTAAGCATTTCACGGTAAGGTCTACACTTGTTGTATTCGGCGCATGTGACAAATAAAGTTTTGATTTGATATCTATCTATCTGTTGTGGCCCATCTATCCCAGACAGAGTTGTGGCCCATCTATCTATCCCAGACAGCATGGTACTATAAGGACTAGATGACCTTGGAGTTTGACCGTGCTACCGGGTCAGGGCCTGTCTGTCTGTCTGTCTGTCTGTCTGTCTGTCTGTCTGTCTGTCTGTCTGCCTGCCTGCCTGCCTGCCTGCCTGCCTGCCTGTCTGTCTGTCTGTCTGTCTGTCTGTCTGTCTGTCTGTCTGTCTGTCTATCCTGTGGTGTGTGATGTCAGGGGTCATTGGTTGTGTTGACCTGTAACCTATGCACCTCTTAGGCATGCTCAGTGGAATTACTTTTAGTCCAGAACTTGGTTTAATCTTGTAGGACTGAGAAATCGGCCCTCAGAGCAAAAGGGTTTAAGTCAAGTCAAGGTATGGGGTGTTGCCTTTAGAGGAAGACGTTTAAGGAAGAGAACAGAGAGGCAAGTGGAGCTTTGGAGTGGCGAGCAGCGTGATTGGGTAAAAGGGTAGTCAGTCACACTGCAGTGGTTGAGAGAAGTTAGACAGGAAAGGAAGGAGGAAGGAACACTGAGGGAGAATCTCAATTGCTTTTCCTTGACTCCTCGCGTCCTCTCTCCTCGCCTTCTCAAAACCCATTAGATGAGGTCAGGTCCCTCCCCTCTGACCTTCTCATCCAATGGGTTTTGAGAAGGAAGCGAGGAGGACGCGAGGAGTCAAGAAAACGCAATTGAGATTCTTCCCGGAGACTGGTTTGATTGCCAATGTGTGAGGAGAGCAAGAAGACAAGAGGACAAGAGGACACGGGAGGACTGAGGAAAGTACAGAGATCATGACATTTATTCAAGGCATGCTACAATTAAAGTTGCTTTAGGAAAAAATTAAGAAGAGATTCTGATGCAATAATAATAATGAGAATCATTATAATAATAACTATAATAATCATAGTAATCAATCGAAAAACATAAAAGAAAATGTTTCTATATCAAATACAGAAACTCAATTCAACCATGCATGCTCCACAACATTTTAAAATATGTTTCTTTAATAGTTTCATTTTCTATTTGCATTTAAATTACATCAACTCATAAGGAAACCTGTTGTTTCTCACCGCACCTTCCATCCCCACGACGTCACACACACTGTTTTACAAATCAAACCTGGTATGATATCAAAATACACAAGTTGTTTTTTTCATGTTGTGTTCATCATCTTTAAATATATTTTTAAAAAACAACAACAAAAAAACAGTTGAAGGTCCAATGCAGCTGTTTTTTTTTATCTCAGTATCAAATACTTTCTGGGTAAAAATTAAGGACCTAACTGTGACTCAAATTATCAAAAAGAAACAAAAATAGCTTCTTAGCAAAGAGCAATATCTCAAATAAGAATTTAGATACTGCATTTCGAATTTAGATAGGGCTGTCTGGGAGTGGTCTGAGTGGGGAGGGAAAAACTGAAAATTAGCTGTTATTGGCAGAGAGGTTTGGAACTCTTTCTTATTGGTCTATTAACTAATTTACCGCCTGGTGATGTCACCAAAACAGGCTGGAATTTTAGGCAGTCTTTTCAAACACCCCTTACACCAAAAAGGGCATTATCATCATTTTCACAATTTCACAGTATTATTCCAACCTCATAGTGTGGAAATATAAAACACAAGTAAATCACGTTTTTTGAGTGCACTGGGCCTTTAATGTCTCTCGTTATTGTTATTGTTTGTAGCTTTCTTGTTCCCATTAACCATTTTGGCCAAGTTTGAAAAGGGAACATGTTTGATTACAGACTTTCTTGTTGTCTATTTTGGTCGTGAAACATTGAATATTAACTATAAATAAGGTATATTATCAAGACGTGCCTTAACGAGACAAGAAAAACAAATTCAATCAGATGAGACACTTTTCCAGTGTCCCAAATGACACCTTATCCTCTATATAGTGCACTACTTATGTTCAGGGCCCATAGGGCTCAGGTCAAAAAGTAGTGCACTACGTAGAGATAAGGGTGCCGTTTTGCAACTACATGGCTCTTTAAAATATATAATCTCTCCCTTTAATAATCATGGAACTGGAAATCTATTTAACTTCGTCAATCATTTGTCTCCCATATAATTCAGTGATATTGAAAGGAAAAGTCACTATTAAAGTAACACTATTGTAGTAAATTCAGGGGAGGGGGGGGGGTTTCCCCGGCCAGGAATCGAACCCTGGTCCAGTAGCCCCGGCCAGGAATCGAACCCTGGTCCAGTGAGGGTCGCTACACTATGATTGGTTGTTGTAATAGAGGATTCGGTTCCTTTGGTTTCAGTTCATGTGTTGTCTTCTTGTACAACTCAAAGTAAAGCTAAAGGTACATTTCTTTAGTTTTTTTTTGCGTTTTATTACGTGAGTCTGTGGGAATCATAGGGCTAGCCTGGAATCCAACCTGGTTTCATTATGTTTCATTACGTTTCACTGTTTCAGTCTGGGTTAACCAGGCTAGGAATGGGCTCCCTTAATAATATGGATTCCTGTCAAAATGTTGTAAATTATATTTTGTATATCAATAACTTTACCCGTTTTGAGAGAGCCAATGACCTCGTCTTCAGCAATGACGGTCTTTAATTTAAACAATAGTGATGGATGAGGGAACCAGGGCATGAATAACAGATCAATGAAAGGCACATCAACTTTGGTCCTGTTTGTTTCTGTTGTTTGTGACTCTTCAGTATAAAAACGTTTGATAATGTAAAAGTAAAATGTTAGTCACAATTGAAAAGAAAAGTCTGTCATCATGGCTGAACTATGCTGCCTGAGTTTAAGGCATGACTGTGGAAGCTTCCCAAATGGAACCCTATTCCCCTATACAGGGACCATAGGGCTCTGGTCAAAAGTAGTGCACTATATAGGGAATAGGGTTCCATTTGGGAGACCTAGAACATTCAGACGTTCTAGAACATTCAGAGACCTAGAACATTCAGACATTCTAGAATTATCAGCTTTCATGATGATACAGAAGATTTACAGTCAGCCCGGGCTTCTTTCCTGTTCACAAATGAAAATGTTTTTTTTAAACAACATAGCTTTTAGACATGAGAGAGTCAATCCACAGAAGGAGGAGTATGATGAAGACCACGACCAAGGCAGCTCAGCGGAGACTAGCTCTGGTCCCGGGTGTTACATGCAGCGCAGTATCAATAACCAGTATGGTGGTTTATATGAGGTTCACGGTCTGAACCAGCCCTCAGACACAACAGTATTATTGTGCCCTATTCCCTATAGCGGGCACTACTTTTGATGCACCCTAAAAACTTTGGGTCGAGGTCAATGCCAAGGGGGGACTCTTGTGGTTCCGTACAAAAGTAGTGCATTATATAGGGAATAGAGTGTTATTTCAGACATACATTCTCAGGGCTTTCTGAAGACTCAAACACCTGTTGTTATGAAAAGCAGAGTGACAGACAACCAGTTCACCTTTTAAAGAGGGAGAGAGAAAAAAAATGCACTACAGATATCAGTACGGATCAAAAACCAGGCAACCAAAATACCCTAAAATGAATAATATGAGAAACAAGTATAATAATATTACAACTTAAAAACACACAGATGGGAGGTTCTCTTACAGCTTCACTCAAAAAGAGCGAAATGAAGGAAAACCTGAAATGACCTAAGTGAGTGTTGTGGGCCTTAACATCAGAGGAATAACATTTATACTCAGGGTTGGGTAGGTTACTTTGGAAATGTAATCTATTACAGTTACTAGTTACCTGTCCAAAAATTGTAATCAGAAAAGTTACTTTTTGGATTACCCAAAACTCAGTAAAGTAATCAGATTACTTTCTGTTACATTTAGATTAGAAGAAGACAGAAAGGAACTATTAAACTGGTGTGTCATCATAGTGATCTCTGATTGGTGGTCATCATAGTGGTTAGTCTCTGATTGGTGGTCATCATTTGGTGTGTTATCATCGTGATCTCTGATTTGTGGTCATCATTTGGTGTGTCATCATAGTGATCTCTGATTGGTGGTCATCATTTGGTGTGTCATCATAGTGATCTCTGATTGGTGGTCATTATTTGGTGTGTCATCACAGTGGTCTCTGAATTGTGGTCAGACTTGGGGATCGTGATCGAACAAATCCCAGAGCCGACAAGGTAAAAATCTGTCGTTCTGCACCTGAACAAGGCAGTTAACCCACTGTTCCTAGGCCGTCATTGTAAATAAGAATTTGTTTTTAACTGACTTGCCTAGTTAAATAAAGGTTAAATAAAAAATATATATTCAAGGCATTCCTAGTCGATCACCAAACATTTCTGTAAAAACCCAACGATTAAGCCTTGTGTTCCTATTCATGTGTCTGAAGGTACAAACTCTTCCTTCCCGGTGGACCCAGAGAGCAAATCAAGTGTACTATAGGTCTACCGCTAGCCAATCAGATGGCTCAGATGACCGTGTCTTCAGTAATGTAGCAGCATAAGAGAATGCTACAGTGGATACTGTGAGATGTAAAACGTTTAAAAACCAAGACTAGAGAGACACTGTCAACGAATACAGCAAAGAGCTGCTGTTTTTATGAGTGACTTCATGTTTCAGTTCTTATTCAGAACTGTCAACACTTTGTAGTCAACACTTTGATAAACCGTCAGATGTTCGTGCTACATTGAACACCACACATTGGTTGCTGCTGTAGGCTGAACAGCTGTTTCCATGTTAAAATGTTATGGTGATTCATTTCCTCCGTTGTTTTTGATGGTAGGCCACTCTGGTAGGCAGGCCTACATTATGATCTAATAGCCACAGTAGCCTACTTGGCCGTTGTTAAAACTCTGTAACTCAAAGCGGTTATATTTTCAGAGATCACATTAAAACACTCGCTTGGTCATAATGCTTATTTTGTTGTTTTTTCTTTTTCGTAAACATTCTTTCTGAATGTAAAAGTAATCCAAGAAGTAATCCTCTGTAATCTGATTACAATATGTTTTTGCTGGCAAAGTAACCGATTTAAAAAATAAAAATAATTACCTCTTTTTTTTGGGACCTCATCAAATTTGCTAAGCAGGAGACAGTCAATATTGACTTAAATAGATTGTTTAAAATGTTTTTTTTTTTTACCTGAGCTACATTCTGCATCAAAAGGGATAATTTCTGAAAATGGTGCTGTAGAACGGTCTAGAAGGTGGGAATGTAAACACACACACACACACACACACAACACACACACACACACACACAACACACACACACACACACACACAACACACACAACACACACAACACACACACACACACACAACACACACAACACACACAACACACACACACACAACACACACAACACACACACAACACACACAACACACACACACACACAACACACACACACACACAACACACACACACAACACACACACACACACAACACACACACACAACACACACACACACACGCACACACACACAACACACACACAACACACACAACACACACACACAACACACACACACACACACACAACACACACACACACACGCGCGCGCACACACACACACACACACACACACACACACACACACACACACACACACACACACACACACACACACACACACACACACACACACACACACACACACACACGGAGAGGCCCACAGTACACACTGTGTTATTTCAGTTTCCTGTTCATTTGTCTCTTAAGAAGTGCAATCAAAGCACATGAACATTAACTCCCATGTCAAAAACCATATAATACAGTCGACTCCCCCCCGGCATAAAGAAGCACGTCTACATTTCTCTACATGAAAAAAAAAGTGAATTAAATCAACCCTCTCACCAATCCCACTAGATAGTACATAAGATATTGTCTGTGTCTGAAATTGCACCCTATTCTCTAATAGTGCACTACTGTAAAGTAGTAAGGGTGTACCATATAGGGGTTAGGGAGCGATTTCAGACGCCGTCTAAAACGTGAGATTAGAAAGGCACGTATAATAAAAACTGAAGTGAATACAGAGTAAATATGATGTTTCGCTCTCTCATGATTTCTTGTATGATTATAGTGGTACAAAAACCCAGTGAGGTTTCAGATTTGTTTTCTCTTTCATAAAAAATAACAAATTACCAAAAATAAGTCATGTTTTTTTTTTTTTCTTCTTCCAAAAAGTCTTTAAGATATAGACCTGAATAGTTGGTTTCTGTTAAGACTGTAAACTTCAAAACCTTTTTTTTTTTTGGAAGGGTTTGCAGTTGTTTTGCTTAAGGTACAGTAAATGTTAGGTAACACCATCTCTTGCCTTGCCGTTGCAAAAAACTAAAACTAAATCATGTTTGTTTTGTTTTACTTTTCCCCCTGGCGATTACGAGACATAACTTCGGCTGAGGTTGGGTGACACAGACACAGTGCTAATAATTACCCATAATGCTACTCAGGGGGTCACATGACCCTCCTTGGAATGTTAAGGCTACAACACGGCAGCACCAGACAGACAGACAGACAGACGGAGAGACAGAGAGACAGAGAGACAGAGAGACAGAGAGACAGACAGACAGACAGACAGACAGACAGACAGACAGACAGACAGACAGACAGACAGACAGCACCTGGCCTGGACCTGAAATCCACAGAACTTATAGAGTTCTAGTTCTATGAAAGAATCCACACTGGGTCCTTCTCATGGTCTGTGAGGACGCAGCACTTCCACTGAAGCACAACTCAGTGTCATATCTCATGCCGGGTGTAAATAACATATCGCTTTACACACAAATAATATTATCTCTCTTTTTTTGGTTTGATCCAAGATGGATGCATGGCTGATCTGTAAAACTACCAAGCTAAAGAGAGTGGAGTCATTTAACTCGTTTAACTGTGTGGGATCGAATGTTGGAACTAAAGAACAGGAGAGGACAGGGATAGGGGACAGGGCAGAGGGACAGAGATAGGGGACAGGACAGAGGGACAGGGATAGGGGACAGGACAGAGGGACAGAGATAGGGGACAGGGCAGAGGGACAGGGATAGGGGACAGGACAGAGGGACAGGGATAGGGGACAGGGCAGAGGGACAGGGATAGGGGACAGGGCAGAGGGACAGGGATAGGGGACAGGGCAGAGGGACAGGGATAGGGGACAGGGCATAGGGACAGGGGACAGGGATAGGGGACAGGGCAGAGGGACAGGGATAGGGGACAGGGCATAGGGACAGGGCAGAGGGGACAGGGCAGAGGGACAGAGGACAGGGCAGAGGGAGAGAAGACAGGGCAGAGGGACAGAGGACAGGGCAGAGGGAGAGAGGACAGGGCAGAGGGAGAGAGGACAGGTCAGAGGGAAAGGGATAGGGGACAGGGCAGAGGGAGAGAGGACAGGGCAGAGGGAAAGGGATAGGGGACAGGGCAGAGGGGACAGGGATAGGGGACAGGGCAGAGGGACAGGGATAGGGGACAGGGCATAAGGACAGGGATAGGGGACAGGGCAGAGGGACAGGGATAGGGGACAGGGCATAGGGACAGGGATAGGGGACAGGGCAGAGGGAGAGAGGACAGGGCAGAGGGACAGAGGACAGGGCAGAGGGAGAGAGGACAGGGCAGAGGGACAGAGGACAGGGAAGAGGGACAGAGGACAGGGCAGAGGGAGAGAGGACAGGGCAGAGGGACAGAGTACAGGGCAGAGGGACAGAGGACAGGGCAGAGGACAGGGCATAGGGACAGGAAGAGAGGACAGGGTAGAGGGAGAGAGGAAAGGGTAGAGGGAGAGAGGACAGGGCAGAGGGACAGGGATAGGGGACAGGGCATAGGGACAGGGGACAGGGAAGAGGGATAGGGGA
Organism: Salmo trutta; assembly: GCF_901001165.1. NCBI lineage: Eukaryota > Metazoa > Chordata > Actinopteri > Salmoniformes > Salmonidae > Salmo > Salmo trutta. The sequence continues at coordinate 63,588,905 of NC_042971.1, read as the reverse complement.
CAGGGCAGAGGGAGAGAGGACAGGGCAGAGGGACAGAGGACAGGGCAGAGGGACAGAGGACAGGGCAGAGGGACAGAGGACAGGGCAGAGGGACAGAGTACAGGGCAGAGTGACAGAGGACAGGGCAGAGGGACAGGGATATGGGACAGGACTGAGGGACAGTATCAAGGACAGGGCAGAAGGACAAAGGGACAGAGCAGATGGACAGAGGGCAGAGGGACAGAGGGCAGAGGACAGAGCAGAGGGAAAGAGGACAAGACAGAGGGATAGAGCAGAGTGATCTAACCCAGAAGGGCCAAGAGGACACCAAAACTAAGCTCTACTCTTCTGTTGCCAAAAGCAGAAAGCGTTTGAATTTAGTTAAAGAGGTCAGATCAGGGTCAGAGGTCAGATCAGGGCTAACACGTAGATCCACTGTTATTCCCATTATCGACAGCCCATCTTACAGGAGCCAAACAGACAGACAGACAGACAGCCCATCGCTACAGGAGCCAAACAGACAGACAGACAGACCATCGTTACAAGAGCCAGACAGACAGACAGACAGCCCATCGTTACAGGAGCCAAACAGACAGACAGACAGCCCATCGTTACAGGAGCCAGACAGACAGACAGACAGACAGACAGACAGACAGACAGACAGACAGACAGACAGACCATCGTTACAGGAGCCAAACAGACAGACAGACAGCCAGACAGACAGACAGTCAGACAGACAGGGCCTGTGTCCTAAACGGCACCCTATTCCTTTATAGTGCCCTACATTTGACCAGGGCCCTTAGGGAATATGGCTCTGGTCAAAAGTAGTACACCATATATGGAATAGGGTGCCGTTTTTTAATGATGCCCCCAGTATTCACATTCATATGTCCACCACTCTCAGCAGAGAGGCTTTCCTCCAGCAGAACTGTGCAGTCTGGTGTGGTCCAGTTAGCCTGGTTCAGTCTGATCTGACCTGGTTAGACCTCATCTACAGGTAGATAGACCTCAGCTACAGGTAGATAGACCTCAGCTACAGGTAGATACACCTCATCTACAGGTAGATACACCTCATCTACAGGTAGATACACCTCATCTACAGGTAGATAGACCTCAGCTACAGGTAGATAGACCTCAGCTACAGGTAGATACACCTCATCTGCAGGTAGATACACCTCATCTACAGGTAGCTGGACCTCATCTACAGGTAGATAGACCTCATCTACAGGTAGATAGACCTCATCTACAGGTAGATACACCTCATCTACAGGTAGATACACCTCATCTACAGGCAGATACACCTCATCTACAGGTAGATAGACCTCATCTGCAGGTAGATACACCTCATCTGCAGGTAGATACACCTCATCTACAGGTAGATAGACCTCATCTACAGGTAGATAGACCTCATCTACAGGTAGATACACCTCATCTACAGGTAAATAGACCTCATCTACAGGTAGATACACTGCATCTACAGGTAGATACACCTCATCTACAGGTAAATATACCTCATCTACAGGTAGATAAGACCTCAGCTACAGGTAGATAGACCTCAGCTACAGGTAGATAGACCTCAGCTACAGGTAGATACACCTCATCTACAGGTAGATATACCTCAGCTACAGGTAGATACACCTCATCTACAGGTAGATACACCTCATCTACAGGTAGATACACCTCATCTACAGGTAGATAGACCTCAGCTACAGGTAGATACAGCTCATCTACAGGTAGATACACTTCATCTGCAGGTAGATACACCTCAGCTACAGGTAGATAGACCCATCTACAGGTAGATACACTCATCTACAGGTAGATACACCTCATCTACAGGTAGATACACCTCATCTACAGGTAAGATAGACCTCATCTACAGGTAGATAGACCTCAGCTACAGGTAGATACACCTCATCTACAGGTAGATAGACCTCATCTACAGGTAGATACACCTCATCTACAGGTAGATAGACCTCAGCTACAGGTAGATACACCTCATCTACAGGTAGATACACCTCATCTACAGGTAGATAGACCTCAGCTACAGGTAGATAGACCTCATCTACAGGTAGATACACCTCATCTACAGGTAGATACACCTCATCTACAGGTAGATAAGACCTAAGCTACAGGTAGATAGACCTCAGCTACAGGGCCAAATAAAAGCAATTAAGTTCACCATTACTTTACCTATTATTCACAGGTCATTACTGTACTCTACTGTAGTTTACTCCAGTCTACTGTAGTCTACTCCAGTCTACTGTAGTCTACTCCAGTTTACTGTACTGTAGTCTACTGTAGTCTACTGTACTGTACTCTAATGTAGTCTACTGCAGTCTACTGTAGTCTACTGTACTCTACTGTAGTCTACTGCAGTCTACTGTAGTCTACTGCAGTCTACTGTAGTTTACTGTACTCTACTGTAGTCTACTGCAGTCTACTGTACTGTACTCTACTGTAGTCTGCTGTAGTTTACTGTACTCTACTGTAGTCTACTGTAGTCTACTGTACTGTACTCTAATGTAGTCTACTGTAGTCTGCTGTAGTTTACTGTACTCTACTGTAGTCTACTGTACTCTACTGTAGTCTACTGTAGTCTGCTGTAGTTTACTGTACTCTACTGTACTCTACTGTAGTCTACTGCAGTCTACTGTAGTCTACTGTAGTCTGCTGTAGTTTACTGTACTCTACTGTAGTCTGCTGTAGTTTACTGTACTCTACTGTAGTCTACTGTACTTCCTGGTCTGGTCTGGTCCAAGGACTCTGCACAGTAAACAGAGAAATTAAGGTGCAAAAAGATTGCCCATTTTGCTTTGAACGGTTTTCTTTGTTTACATTTCAATGAAAACCACTGATACACTGTAAAACAAAACAAAACAGGTGTGTAGTTGTCATGGTGATCTGAGTGGTGTGGTGGTCATGTTTAGCTGAGCTGCTCGAAGACTCAGTGTCGCACCGTGATGATGTCACCATTATGTCACAGAGGAGGGGGCCTGATCATTGGTCCCCCTCGCTCAACATTCCAATGCTACTTAAAATGGAGGCAGTTCATTGGTCCGGGAGGAGGGTCGCCGCTGGCAACCAGCTTCATCAGCCAACCGCCCTTTCTCCGTATCCGTGACGATACCTGTTAACGGAACAGTGTCTCAGACTCGTCAGGTAAATCATCTGTTAATAAGTCATCCCACTGAAGAGAAGCCAGTCTAACGGTACACAACGTCCACGGAACACCAACACATAATGTTGGTGTGCTGTTGGTTACGGAGAAGGGCCTTCAGTTGGAACAATGCAGCACAGCTAGAAGAGTCTCACTCTGGGACTGTAGGTGGGTCAGTGGCTGGGTGGGTGACAGGTTAGACAGACTGGGCTGAAGCCTCCCAGGAGTGTTGAGTATCTCTCTCCCTGGGTTAGGGTCTAGTCTCTCCCTGGGTTAGGGTCTAGTCTCTCCCTGGGTTAGGGTCTAGTCTCTCCCTGGGTTAGGGTCTAGTCTCTCCCTGGGTTAGGGTCTAGTCTCTCCCTGGGTTGGGGTCTAGTCTCTCCCTGGGTTAGGGTCTAGTCTCTCCCTGGGTTAGGGTCTAGTCTCTCCCTGGGTTAGGGTCTAGTCTCTCCCTGGGTTAGGGTCTAGTCTCTCCCTGGGTTAGGGTCTAGTCTCTCCCTGGGTTAGGGTCTAGTCTCTCTATGGGTCTCTCCCTGGGTTAGGGTCTAGTCTCTCTATGGGTTAGGGTCTAGTCTCTCCCTGGGCTAGGGTCTAGTCTCTCCCTGGGCTAGGGTCTAGTCTCTCCCTGGGCTAGGGTCTAGTCTCTCTATGGGTCTCTCCCTGGGTTAGGGTCTAGTCTCTCTATGGGCTAGGGTCTAGTCTCTCTATGGGTCTCTCCCTGGGTTAGGGTCTAGTCTCTCCCTGGGTTGGTGTCTAGTCTCTCCCTGGGTTAGGGTCTAGTCTCTCCCTGGGATAGGGTCTAGTCTCTCCTTGGGCTAGGGTCTAGTCTCTCCCTGGGTTAGGGTCTAGTCTCTCTATGGGTCTCTCCCTGGGTTGGGGTCCTCTAATACCAGATAAAGGATGCACTGATGCACCTTGTCAGCCCACATCACCGTTGTACTCTCTGTCCTGAATCAATCAACCAGTGCACCTTCCAGCCTACTTCAGCTCTGTGTCTATATCAGTCTCTGTCTGAAGGCCTTGTGTTACAGTAGTCTATTACACAACAATATCATCTAAACTAGTTCATTGTCTGTTGTTTGTTTTAAGTAAAAGTGGGTGTTTCTGTCCTTCACTCCCAACAGGGGCTAAAGGGAGGGGGGGGCATGGGGTTAGCCCAGCCCAGGAGCGAGGCCCTGGGGGTGGGGTGGGGGTGCTGGGTGAGGAGGGTCAGATGGTGCTCTTGGAGAAGGACACGCGGAGGTGATGGTTCTCTCCCAGGTCGTGGTTGTGGAGGTCGATCAGGGCCTGGATGGCCTCCTCCACTGAACCCAACTGGATCAGAGCCATCTTACGGTCCTTCCTGAGAGGACAGACACAGATGGACAGACAGTAATCAATAACACTTTATTGATCCGCAAAGGGATATTCATTCCAGATCATGAGTATGTACCGAGATCACTATTCTGAATGTTCCCTTGGCTCTGAATGACACATTTTTAACTCTAGTCTGTCAAATCTGCTTTTGGAAAAACATATTAGGGTGTGGCCCAATCCTACTGAACTGATAGTTAAATAAAGGTTAAATAAATACATTAAAATATATTTCTCTAAGTGGAGCAATTCCCATCTAGTGGCTTATAACGGTACTACACCAAGGCCACCAGAGAGCCACCAGAGCCACCAGAGAGCCACCAGAGAGCCACCAGAGAGTCACCAGAGATTCACCAGAGAGCCATCAGAGAGTCATCAGAGAGTCACCAGAGAGCCACCAGAGAGCCACCAGAGATTCACCAGAGAGCCACCAGAGAGTCACCAGAGAGCCACCAGAGATTCACCAGAGATTCACCAGAGAGCCACCAGAGATTCACCAGAGAGCCACCAGAGAGTCACCAGAGAGTCACCAGAGAGCCACCAGAGAGCCACCAGAGAGCCACCAGAGATTCACCAGAGATTCACCAGAGAGCCACCAGAGCCACCAGAGAGCCACCAGAGAGCCACCAGAGAGCCACCACAGAGTCACTAGCGAGCCACCAGAGAGCCCTATATCGACATAGCCTGAAAGGCCGCTCAGCAAGGAAGAAGCCACTGCTCCAAAACCGCCATAAAAAAGCCAGACTACGGTTTGCAACTGCACATGGGGACAAAGATCGTACTTTTGGAGAAATGTCCTCTGGTCTGATGAAACAAAAATAGAACTGTTTTGCCATAATGACCATCGTTATGTTTGGAGGAAAAAGGGGGAGGCTTGCAAGCCGAAGAACACCATCCCAACCATGAAGCACGGGGGTGGCAGCCTCATGTTGTGGAGGTGCTTTGCTGCAGGAGGGACTGATGCACTTCACAAAATAGATGGCATCATGAGGCAGCAAAATTATGTGGATATATTGAAGCAACATCTCAAGACATCAGTCAGGAAGTTAAAGCTTGGTCGCAAATGGGTCTTCCAAATGAACAATGACCCCAAGCATACTTCCAAAGTTGTGGAAAAATGGCTTAAGGACAACAAAGTCAAGGTATTGGAGTGGCCATCACAAAGCCCTGACCTCAATCCAAAAGAAAATTTGGGGGCAGAACTGAAAAAGCGTGTGCGAGCAAGGAGGCCTACAAACCTGACTCAGTTACACCAGCTCTGTCAGGAGGAATGGGCCAAAATTCACCTAACTTATTGTGGGAAGCTTGTGGAAGGCTACCCAAACGTTTGACCCAAGTTAAAAAAATGTAAAGGCAATGCTACCAATACTAACTGAGTGTATGTAAACTTCTGACCCACTGGGAATGTGATGAAAGAATAAAAGCTGAAATAAATCATTCTCTCTACTATTATTCTGACATTTCACATTCTTAAAAAAAAGTGGTGATCCTAACTGACCTTAAACAGAGAATTTTTACTAGGATTAAATGTCAGGAATTGTGAAAAACTGACTTTAAATGTATTTGGCTGAGACGTATGTAAACTACCTACTATTTCGAATATAAACTGTCTGACATGAAACGGCAACCTTTCTGTTTCTTGGCCCAGTTCTCTAACCTGCCATTACCATAGAGGAGTACACCACATCAGTCACCGGTTTCATTAATAAGTGCATCGACTCTGGGCTCTGTCGCAGCCGGCCGTGACCGGGAGACCCATGGGGCGGCGCACAATTGGCCCAGCGTCGTCCAGGTTAGGGGAGGGTTTGGCCAGCAGGGATGTCCTTGTCCCATCGCGCTCTAGCGACTCCTGTGGCGGGCCAGAAGCAGTGCACGCTGACATGGTCGCCAGGTGTACGGTGTTTCCTTCCCATCACATTGGTGCGGCTGGCTTCCGGGTTGGATGTGCGCTGTGGTTAAGAAGCAGTGCGGCTTGGTTGGGTTGTGTTTCGGAGGATGCATGGCTCTCGACCTTCGTCTCTTCCGAGTCCGTACGGGAGTTGTAGCGATGAGACAGTAACTACTAACAATTGGATACCACAAAATCAGGAAGAAAAAGGGGGTAAAAAAATTATAATAATTGTAATAAATAAGTGCATTGACGACGAAGTCCCCACAGTGACCGTACATTCATATCCTAACCAGAAGCCATGGATTACAGATAACATCCGCACTGAGCTCAAGGCTACAGGGGTCGCTTTCAAGGAGCAGGACAAAAATCCGGACGCTTATAAGAAATCCTGCTACGCCCTCCAACGGACCATCAAACAGGCAAAGCGTCAATACAGGACTAAGATCGAATCCTACTGCACTGGCTCTGAAAACTATAATGGATTACAAAGGGAAACCCAGCCGCGAGTGACGCGAGCCTACTAAATGAGCTAAAGGCCTTCTGTTACAGGCTTTGGTTTTTCCATTTATATTTCGAGGTTGGACGTTAGCACATGGGGCGCACCGATTGGTGTCACCTCGTTAGTCAGTGTGTGTTCCACCTGTGTTGGTTTGCCATCTCATTAGAGGGAAGGCGTTTCACCTGTGCTGGCCCAGGTGCTATTAAACAGCGGCTGGCCCAGTGCTCCTGTTGCCTTGATAGATGTGGAGGGTCGACTCCTTTAGTTGTCTCTGCCTAATTGATTTCTAGACAAACAATCCTTTATCTGATCTTCCCTGTTTTGTTTTCTCAAAAACAAGTACATTTCTAAGTGACCCCAAACTTTTGAACGGTAGTGTATATATTTTATGAAAAATTGTATTTGGCCTTACTGCTATTAACCCATATAAATGCACTGAATAACAGATTCACTACATGGAACAACAAATAGTCCCCCCCCCCCGATTTTTTTTTAAAGGACGTTTGTTCTGAAGTGTCTGTCCTATATCTGAGAGATATAGGAAAGATCAGGAAACATGTATTATGTTTTATGTATTTGTCACTAAACAGTCTAAGCCAGGGGTGGGCAAACTTTTTGGCTCGAGGTTCACATCGGGATTTTGAAATTCAACGGAGGGCTGAATTTTTTAGGGGACCAATTGTTTGTTAAAATCAATTTGCGGGGGCCTCCTGAGTGGTGCAGGGGTCTAAAATACTGCATCACAGCGCTAGAGGCATCACTACAGACCCGGGTTCAATCCCAGGCTGTGTCACAGCTGGCTGTGACTGGGGGACCCATGAGGCGGTGCACAATTGGCCCTGCGTCGTCCGGGTTAGGAGGTTTGGCCGGCAGGGTTGTCCTTGTCCCACTGTGTTCCAGTGACTCCTGTGGCGGGCCAGGTGCATGCTTGCTGACACGGTTGCCAGGTGTACGGTGTTTCCTCCGGCACATTGGTGCGGCTGGCTTCCGGGTTAAGCGGGCAGTGCGGCTTGGCTGGGTCGTGTTTTTGGAGGACGCACGGCTCTCGACTTTCCCCTCTCCTGAGTCCGTAGGGGAGTTGCAGCGACAGGACAGACTGTAACTACCAATTGGGGATAAAAAGGGGTAAAAAAAACAATGCCTGCGGGCCGTACTTTGCCCCCCTTGGTCTAAGCCCTGTCTAAGTACTGTGTAAGCCGATGGAGGAGGGCTTCTACTAAGCTATATGGAATTGTTTAAGAAGGTCATACCAAGGATAATTTAGGCTATTTGACTTAGAATTTTAAGATCCCTTGAAGAATAAAAAAAAATGTAAAATAATAATTCCATGAGTTTTTTTCAACTGGTACCAACGGGATCTTCAGATGAGGCCTGTGGGTGTCCTAGAGCAAAACAACAGACGGACGTGTTGCTGAAAGTCTCAACCTTTCCACATAGGGGACATATTAGTGTGTAGCTCAAACACAGCTCCAACTCTTGTTGCCTTCATCAGCAGATGCGGAAGTGCAACATCGACAGATGCGGTGGATTGAGATTCATCCAATGCACACAAAAAAATATATCTCTAGCTTTAACTATGGGGATTTTATTATGCTACTTAGATTCCATGGGAGCGCGGACATCAACTCTAGGGGGTTAAAAGAGTCATTTTTGCGTTTGAGTCGACGTTCAAGTTTCAAGTTTTTTATTGTCACGTGCACAAGTACAGTATTTGGAGGACTTCCCGAGTGGCGCAGCGTCTAGGGCACTGCATCTAAGTGCTAGAGGTGTCACTACAGACCCTGGTTCGATTCCAAGCTGTATCACAACCGGTCGTGATTGTGGAGTCCCCATAGGGTGGCACACAATTGGCCCAGCGTTGTCCGGGGTAGGCCGCATTGTAAATAAGAATTTGTTTTTTAACTGACTTGCCTGGTTAAATAAAAGTTAAATTAAAAACCTACAAACGTGATCTCTGTGAACATCAGGGAAATAGTCTTCAAAAGTCAAGTACAGTCCTCTATTGGAGCAGTGCGGGTTTGTTTGAACCCTGACCTAGTTGGATCCTTTGTGTATTGAGGAGAGTAAAGTGCAGAAAGAGAACGTACTGGAAGAACTTGAAGGCCTTGACTGTGTATCCAGTCCCAGCAAACAGCTCCTTCAGGATGTCATCTGTTATAGATGGACTGTCGGTGGAGAGGAGGAGGAAACAAAAGGACAGTGTTAGACGTGAGCTTTTACCCTTAACTATTGCTTCAACTGGTGATATTGTGGTAGTAGCATACTGTAGACATATAGCTGCCATATTGAGTATACTGCAGGAATACAGCCTCTACAGTATACTGCAGGAATACAGCCTCTACAGTATACTGCAGGAATACAGCCTCTACAGTATACTGCAGGAGTACAACCTCTACAGTATACTGCAGGAGTACAACCTCTACAGTATACTGCAGGAGTACAGCCTCTACAGCATACTGCAGGAATACAGCCGCTACAGTATACTGCAGGAATACAGCCGCTACAGTATACTGCAGGAATACAGCCGCTACAGTATACTGCAGGAATACAGCCGCTACAGTATACTGCAGGAATACAGCCTCTACAGTATACTGCAGGAGTACAGCCTCTACAGTATACTGCAGGAATACAGCCGCTACAGTATACTGCAGGAGTACAGCCTCTACAGTATACTGCAGGAATACAGCCGCTACAGATACTGCAGAATACAGCTGCTACAGTATACTGCAGGAATACAGCCTCTACAGCATTACTGCAGGAATACAGCCTCTACAGTATACTAGGCAGGAGTACAGCCTCTACAGCATACTGCAGGAATACAGCCTCTACAGTACATGCAGGAATACAGCCGCTACAGTATACTGCAGGAAATACAGCCGCTACAGTATACTGCAGGAATACAGCCGCTACAGTATACTGCAGGAATACAGCCGCTACAGTATACTGCAGGAATACAGCCGCAGTATACTGCAGGAGTACAGCCTCTACAGTATACTGCAGGAGTACATCTACAGCATACTGCAGGAATACAGCCCTCTACAGTATACTGCAGGAGTACAGTCTCTACAGCATACTGCAGGAATACAGCCGCTACAGCATACTGCAGGAGTACAGCCGCTAAGGAGTACAGCCTCTACAGTATACTGCAGGAGTGCAGCCTCTACAGTATACTGCAGGAGTACAGCCTCTACAGTATACTGTAGACATATAGCTGCCATATTGAGTATACTGCAGGAATACAGCCTCTACAATATACTGCAGGAGTACAGCCTCTACAGTATACTGCAGGAATACAGCCTCTACAGTATACTGTAGACATATAGCCGCTACACTATACTGAGGTATAGTGGAGAGAGGAGGAGGAGGGAGGTATAGTTGGAGAGGGGGAGGGGGGAGGTATAGTTGGAGAGGAGGGAGGTAAAGTTGGAGAGGGGGAGGAGGGAGGTAGTTGGAGAGAGGGGGAGGAGGGAGGTATAGTGGAGAGAGGGGAGGAGGGAGGTATAGTTGGAGAGGGGGAGGAGGGAGGTATAGTTGGAGAGGAGGAAGAGGGAGGTATAGTTGGAGAGGAGGAGGGGGGAGGTATAGTTGGAGAGGGGGAGGAGGGAGGTATAGTTGGAGAGGGGGAGGAGGGAGGTATAGTTTGAGAGGGGGAGGAGGAGGGGGAGGTATAGTTGGAGAGGAGGAGTAGGGAGGTATAGTTGTGGAGAGGGGGAGGACGGAGGTAGGTAGTTGGAGAGGAGGAGGAGGGAGGTATAGTTGGGAGAGGGGGAGGAGGGAGATATAGTGGAGGGGGGGGGGGGGGGTATAGTTGGAGAGGGGGAGGAGGGAGGTATAGTTGGAGAGGAGGAGGGATAGTTGGAGAGGAGGAGGAGGGGAGGTAGTTGGAGAGGAGGAGGGGGGAGGTATAGTTGGAGAGGAGGAGGAGGGAGGTATATTTGGAGAGGGGGAGGAGGGAGGTATAGTTGGAGAGAGGGGGAGGAGGAGGTATAGTTGGAGAGAGGAGGAGGAGGGAGGTAGGTATCGTTGAAGAGGGGGAGGAGGGAGGTGTAGTTGGAGAGGAGGAGAAGGGAGGTATAGTTGGAGAGGGAGAGGAGGAAGAGGGAGGTATAGTGAATCTCACGGGATGTTGGAGAGATGGAGGGTGGCAGAGGGAGGGAAGATGTTCTGAAAGTTCTTGGATCCAGGCTTCTTGAAGCGGTGTAGAGGGGAGCCGCTGACTGAAGTCTTTAGTGAGGGCCCTGGTCTTCCTGTCTCCTGGGCAGCTGGACGTTGGTGCTTAGAGATGGTCACTCTGATCACCTTACGTGCAGCCGCTGGCCGTTCAGGTGGGACATAGCTGGGGGAGGAGGAGAGGAGAAGAGTAAGACACAGTACAGACTGATGGACATAAATAATTAATAAAATAATAAAGATATTTCATTTGGCGGACACCTTTCAGGGCACTCAGGACATCTGACTTAACAGGGGGCCTACATAAAAGCCAGTGTAGTAATAAATATAGTTAAATCAACTGTAGTACATAATATAGTTAAATCAACTGTAGTACATAATATAGTTAAATCAACTGTAGAACATAATATAGTAATCAAGGGCAGATGCAATCAAAGAGAACATTGAAATGAAAGGGACCAGAGGAAAGAGAATGGATAAAACAGGAGGGAAGGGTTGAGGATAGGATATGGACGGGTTAGGGGTAGGTATTAGGGTTAGGTATAGGGTTAGGATATAGGGTTAGGATATTAGGGTTAGGGTTAGGAGATAGGGTAGGATATGGTTAGGGTTAGGATCTAGGGTTAGGGTTAGGATATAGGGTTGGATATAGGGTTAGGGTTAGGATATAGGGTTAGGATATGGACCCGGGTAGGGTGGATATAGGGTTAGGATATAGGGTATAGGATATGGACCGGGGTTAGGGTATAGGGTTAGGATATCGGGTAGGATTGGATAGGGTTAGG